>NW_025065169.1:0-153765 GCF_019207285.1 Ogataea haglerorum
CGGAGTCCTCCCAGACAAACCAGCCTGAGAGTATCGTCCGTGATGAACAGAGAGCTTCCTGAAGGGGGCACATCTGAGTACCAATAATGAGCAATCTGCTGTCCATGAAGTTATTTTTTTGGGGCTCGGCGCATTTATACAGTGTTACGTGGGCGGCTAATCCTCAGACAAACGCCCATCTAGCTGAGATTTCACCGGTGCCTGCACAGCCGTATGAAAGATTTGTCCATTATTTCCGTCGCCTATACTAAATCTATTTGCGCATGTGAATTGTGAGACATGTAATGGCATTCTAGCTCTGTCTTGATAGCGCGTTCGTAGCGCTGTTCAACCTCAATACACGACTTGGCGAAACGTAACTCGTTTTTTGCAATTAGAACACGAAGCAGAAGGTCTTTGGTCTGGAACATCTTGCGCACCTCTGGACCAAGATCAGACTCTTTTGCTTCACGGACGTACTTTTTAACAACGTGCTTGTTCACAACCGTCCATGTGCTGTTGTACTTTCGTTTGAGCTCAGGTACAGACAGTTGAAACAGCTTGAAAATCTCCATGAAGTCTTGGTATATGGCGTTGATTTGAGCGTCCAAGATCTTTCCCGGAGAATGGAACATGTCCTTGAATTTCAGACACCACTCCATTACTCTCGTGAATTCGAGGTCGTCTGTCCTGCGATAGCGCGACGAGGGAAGGATGCCGTTGATGCCGGACGTGCGCTTGTTCAGCCGCGATTCCACTTTGTAGAACAGGAACGATATACGCGGCAGCACCAGATTCTCTGCCTCGTCCAGAATCTTGGTCCAGAGTTGAGCAATAACCGCGTCAAAGCACTCGGTCTCCATATTGTCGTAAAGCTCTTGGATCATGTGCATCTGCATCTGGTCGATATATTTGTCAATTTCGGGCTCCTTTAAGGCCTTGTGGTTCAACACGAAGGCTGTGGCAGGCGTCCGCCGCAGACTATCTTCCAAATACGATCGCGTGAAAATGTCCTTTGTCTCCTCTGAGAAACGGTCCACAAACAGCTTTATCGACCGGTCTCTTCCCTTTCTTATCTCCAGTTTTGCCTGGTCAACGTAGAAAAGCGGGTCGTTCTTCTCCACAATGATCTGGATGCAGACATTCAGCCTTCCCGAATTTGGGCTCAAGCTGAACTTCTCCTCCATAGGAATGCCGTAACTGTCTTTGAAACGTAGCTTATAAGTGACCGACTTGTAGAGAATGCCGCTTTTCTCGATCAGGTCAAATCGCAAGTAGCCCGACTCCTTATTTGTGGAAACTTGAAACTTCTCGTTCCACTCTGGATTGTAGTCCTTGGGAATGCACCGCGTGCGGCCACTGATAACTCCGGAAATCAGCACGTACAAGCTCAGAGGCTCTCCGCGGTTGTCCTCCACGTTTTCAGCGCCCCTGATATCCACCGAGACGACCTTTTTTGTGCGTTTTGAAGTGGCCGCAGGCCTCTTACTGAGGATTTCCGAGTACCTTGTCAGGTCCTCGGTCTTGAACTGATCCATGTACTCAAGAATCTTGAATATATTGTTCAGACAAGTGCAAGATTCTCCTTTGAAATTGAGCAACTGGCCAGAGTTGAGGTCTTTCTCAATCCTGATGAACATGGCGTTGGAGTAATTGATCAGGGTGTCGGAAATGCTGCGGTAGAGCTCCGCAAACATCTGGGCCGACTCGTACTCGTTTTCCCACTCAAACGATTGGAGAATGCGAATATAAGCGTTGCAAATCTCCAGCACGTTCTGCACACTCGAACTGTACGAGCAGCCTTCGAGTCGCTCCATGTCGTCGCTCTCAATTGCCCTGTCTGTCTGTTCGCGGATTTCCGAGCCCCAGCTCTTCACAAGGTCCAGCACGTTGGGAAACAGGATCGACTGGAAACTCACATTCATGTTGGTCCTTTTCCGCAGTTTGGAGAGAAGCTCGAGAAGCGTCGTCAGGTTGGAGTTTGCCTGATTTGCCGGGGCGTCTTTGCTGGCTGTCTTGAGGCCCATGATAAAGGCCTTCAGGTAGTCCTCGATTGGCCTTGTGAGGTATTCAATTGCGATTTTCATAAATTCGGTTTTCTCGTCTAAATCGGCGTTGCTCAGAGCCCACTCCTCAATCTCGTCGAAGTCGCGGTTGACATAGGCTAGGAGGTTGGCAATGAACTCGATCTTGGACTTGTTCAATGAAAGTTTGAGCTCTTTGAAGTGCCTGTTCAGCCGCGTAGACAGGGCCGTGCGCAGCCCTGAGAGAACTAGCGACTCTATCTCGTCCACTAGAATATACTGCGACAGATTCAATGCCCGTGTGAAGCTTCGTTTGTCCGCAAAGAAATTGAGAAAACACTCGCTCAAGTACGACTTGTACTCGAAAAACACCTGTCTGTTCATTCGCAGCAGTTGCTCGCGCTTCCGCGAAGGCCAGTCCTCCACGTCCAATCGCACGATCATGGACAACTTTGCCAGCCCGTAGCACTTCGTCGCATATTCCAGGTCCAGCTTGTGTTCCGGGATGTCCTCCACCATGCGTATGTACATATCAAACGGGTCAACCTGCCAGACCTCGAGACAGCGCACAAACTGGTCAAAAAAAACGGGCGACGAGTGGTACACAAGGTTTCTCAGGTACATGAGCACCTGGATGAGATCGTTCGGGACGTACGAGGTGGAGGTTCGCTTCGTGTCCTGCGTTTGGAATTTTTTCGTCAATTCTTGGTTGAGATGCACAATCTTGTCGTGCCACTTACGGTACGAGCTCTGTGACTCAAAATCTTCGGCGGAGTACCGATCGACAAGCGACGCGTCGCTGTTGATGTACTGCACGACGTCCGCCTTGTTGACCGAGATCCGCAGGTCTTTGATTTTGTTTTCTAGTTGTTCGTTGGTCACCTGGAACGCTTTCATAATCGCTTCTCGGTATTTCTGGTTTCTGATATCGGGGGCCACTGTGAACGACTCCGAAAGCACTTTGCTTCTCCGCGTGAGCAGCTTCGATCGCTGTGCGTCGCTCGCTTTGCACAGAAGCAGCATATCGATCATCTGTACTCGGCTGATATAGTACACTTCCGGGTCTTTGGTCAATGTGTCTGCTATGAAGTGGTCGAAATTGTCGAGGATGAAAGTCACATCCCAGTGCTTGAGCTCCTTGGCGTACCTGTTGTAGAACCCATGCAGAAGTTTGCGCGTGTGTGGGTTCAGGGCAATATCTTTGTATCCTTGCAATGTCTTGAGTTCGTCAACAAACTGCCGATTCAGCACTTCGTCTCGGTTTCCAAAATTGAGATGGAGCTTTTTCGTGGATATCCTGGGCTGCTTGGGTATGGACTCGATTTCGGCCACTTTGCGCGTGCGGAATTCGTCGTCGTACAAAAGCTGCACCCGCACAAAGTACTCAAACACATACTTATTGAAATACGAATCCTTGGCGGAGTCCATCGTAGACACGGCTGGCTTGCTAATGTTACAATGCGGAGGGCGTGATCTATCGTCTGGCTGAGCTGGGAGATGCGCTTTGCTGCTGGAGCATATCCGTTTTCAGCCCTAGTGAACAAAGTGTTAAAAAGCAAAAAGAAAAAAAAGTCAATCTGGGGATCTCAGAAAGCTCAGAGTAGGGTAAACGTAAAAAATCTTTCTATTACATTTCCTCTTACGGCAATAGAAAAGTAGCTCTGGCACAAATAGGAAGTCGTTATTGTTAAACTGCCCTCGAGCTGTCAGAAAAAAGATCTCGCTAGAAACAGTATATGCTTCTCCTGCAGGCTATTCCGCCGTTTGCACAATGTCCTCGACATTGAATAAATGCTTGGCAAGCACCTTGTTCATCGTGAACATGTTGACCTTATCGCCGAAAACCGGCCGCAACTTGTCGTCGCACAGGATCTCCCGTCTGTCATCTGGATTTTGCAGTTCGTTCGCCTTCACATAGTCCCATATCCTCTTCACCACCTGTGTGCGGGCTATAGGTTCCGACGACCCCAGAAACGTCGCAAGAGTCTCGCTGGGCAGCACTCCTCTCGTGAACGGGTTGGAAGTGCTTGCAGACGCTTCCTGAGGAGTGCTCTTGCGCGCTTTTTTCTTCACCTTGTGGACGTCTTTCTTCTTGAGAAGCTGGTTCAGCCGCGCGGCCATCTCCCTGTTCTCCTTCTCGAGTCTTTTGATTTTGGTTTCCGTTTCCTCGCTGCCGTTCTCGCTTAGTTCCAGAAAATGCTCGTATCGGGTCCATATTAACTGGTTGATCCTCTTTTTCTGCTCAGTGAGATCAACGTCGAACAGCGCTTCCAGCGCCCGCCGTATTCTTTTCACCGACACCTGCGAAAGATCTGAAACTTTCAAAATCGCGTCTATCGTCGGCAAGTAGTCCTCATCAGAATACATCACAAATATATTATTTTTTACCTAAAAAACTATTTTTTCTCCCGATTACGCTTCATTTGCAGTTCGTTCTTCTTCACCAGCTTTTTGCGCTCCATTCTGCTCAGTGTGCGCGGATCAATGAGCTCGTTTTCAGTGCCCACGTTCTTGTCGTCAAGCTCGACCAGCCAGTCTGACTCGACCTCCTTGTTCTTTCCCTTGTAGCCCCATTTGTTGACCCATTTGCCGGTTCTCTCGTCGTACACAAGCTTTCCGTCCTTGCCCTTCTTCTTGATGCCTTTCTTTGCGGCAAAGAGCTCCCATTTGGTTGGCTCTTTGGCCTTGGGTATGCTCTTCTCGCGGGGAAGCTGTGTAGTTGGATCAGGCAGCTGGATCAGCGTCATTGTCGAGTTCTGTCCATTGGAGTTGTCGCTCGTCTTCTTCAATGGAAGGGAAAGCACCTGGTTGATTAGCAGCTGCACGTTGTCTCTCGTCACGTCTCTCAGATAGTCGTTTTTGGTTTTGTCGTTGGTGATCTTCGAGGCGTCCAAAGGATTAGGGTCGAACACGGCAAGATTGCCCAAATCGTAATTCACTGGGATGGGTTTCTCGACAGTCACCGGTTTGCTGGACGTTAGTGAGGAACGGCGGCAGTACTTACACTTGGTGTTCGCTAGTCATATTTAAATTAAATTTTTCTTTTTAGATAAATATTTTTCATTAATTTTTCAGTTTTTATGTAAGCGATCTAACACAGCTGTTCCGCCGCAACGTTTCTTCCTTGACCTTGACTCCCAAAGCGTCGTTAGAGTGATACTCAAGATATACTAATGAATGGTCTACTGCTCGGCAAAGGGAAGCGATTTTGCCAGGCACTTCGAGCAGAGGCGCGGCTTGACTCGTAGTTGGGGTCAATTACGAGCCTGGCTAGACGTATCTTGGTCACGACCGGCCGGCAATCACCCATATATTGAGTACTGCGCCCTTGCGGAGACAGGAAAGCGAGTTTGTAAGAGTCAGGTCGCCAAAAGAAAGTTCCAAATAGCGAGGGAGCCTGTTAAATGAGTCTCGTCTCTGCCATAGCATTTCATGGCGACGAAGTAGCCGCAGAAGCTCAGAATCGGGACCCATGTCTTGCTGCGACAAAACTGCTGATCAGTTTGAGCGTGGAGAATGTTAAAAAGGTTTAAAAGAAGCTTGTGGCCAGACAAATACGCGGTCATCAAGCATGGTTCCTGAGGAATATTTGCATTTTTCCATTGGAAGAGAAAGCGCACCAGAGGGTCAGACAGAGAGAAGTTTGCAGGCGTGTGTTTTCTCAGCCTTTGAAGCGTCAAAACTTAGTGGTGAGTGAACAACCGGCTTCCAGTGCCAGACTGGAGCGTAGAAGCGATACCGCACACTCTTGAAAACTCATTGTCATCTGTATGATCACCATGCTGTTCTGATTTACCAGTCGAGGCTGCTGGGATTATTCTGAGAAAGCATGGCCGCAAACAGTCATGGTTGCAACTCCTTGCCACCATTTTTTTAAGGTAGCAGAACAAGGACGTAGCTTCGGCACTGTTTTTTTCTGTGTCTCTGAGCGGACCCAGCAGCTTGGAAGTCGCAAACAAGAGATGAGTGCTTAGTTGTGCAAATGAGTGCTGGGTCCCGAGCAGTACACAAGGGAGCCGTAAATGGACAACGACGAGCATGTTCGCCTTCTGTAGCTGCTGAGGAGCAATTACGCTGGTCGGCGATCGTGTTTGCCAGCAGAATACAGTCGCAGTCCATCTGTCCACAATCAATCAGCGATACTGAATGCTGAGAGAGACGAGAAGTTACTTTTCAGCAGGTCTGCGGCGAGCGACAGATTTCGGCTGCGGTGACGCAAAATCGCTATACTCAGGACTGCGCGCCCACCAGATCTTCGAAGATCACGACGCGAGGCGTGTCGCGGCATGTAAGATGGCTGTTGCACCATACAGGCCGAATGTCAAATTCTCAAAAACGCTCATTACATCTCCGTTGGCGGTGATTGGCGTAGGAAAATAAAATAATTTTTTCAGATTTTTTCAATATTTAGTCATCCAGCATGTCGAGACACTTTTCCACGAGTCTGGCACGGTGCCGCGGCCAGAACCTGACCGAGAAGATCGTCCAGAAGTACGCCGTCGGCCTGGCCCCAGACAAGCTTGTCTACTCGGGTGACTACGTGAGCATCCGGCCTGCGCACGTGATGTCCCACGACAACTCGTGGCCCGTGGCGCTCAAGTTCAAAGGACTGGGCGCCAAGAAGGTCAAGGACAACCGCCAGATTGTCAACACGCTGGACCACGACGTGCAGAACAAGACAGAGAAAAATCTGGCCAAGTATCACAACATCGAGCAGTTCGCCAAGGAACAGGGCATCGACTTTTATCCTGCCGGACGAGGTATTGGCCATCAGATCATGATCGAGGAGGGCTACGCGTTCCCGTCAAACCTCACTGTGGCGTCCGATTCTCACTCAAACACCTACGGAGGCATAGGATCGCTCGGAACTCCAATCGTCCGAACCGACGCTGCGTCCATCTGGGCCACCGGCCAGACCTGGTGGCAGATTCCTCCCGTGGCCAAGGTCGAGCTCAAGGGCTCTCTTCCGAAGGGAGTCACCGGAAAAGATGTCATTGTGTCGCTGTGCGGGCTTTTCAACAACGACGAGGTGCTCAACCACGCGATCGAGTTTGTTGGAGACGAGATCCACAAACTGCCGATCGACTACCGTCTGACGATCGCCAACATGACCACCGAATGGGGGGCGCTGTCGGGGCTGTTCCCGATCGACGAGACGCTTATCAACTTCTACACCAATAGACTGCTGAGACTCGGCCCTAACCACCCGAGAATCAACCACGAGACCGTCGAGCAGCTGCGCCAGAACAAGCTGGCCGCGGACGCGGACGCGTACTATGCCAAGACGCTCACCATCGACCTCTCCACGCTGTCGCCGTACATTTCCGGGCCAAACTCCGTCAAGGTGTCCAACTCGCTCAGCGACCTTTCTGCCAAGAACATGAAGGTCGACAAGGCGTACCTGGTGTCGTGCACCAACTCCAGACTCAGCGACATCAAGGCTGCGGCCGATATCGTCCGCGGCCACAAAATCGCCCCGGGAGTGAAGTTCTACATTGCTGCTGCTTCATCCGAGGTCCAGGCCGACGCCGAGGCCGCTGGCGCGTGGCAAACGCTTCTGGACGCCGGCTGCATTCCGCTGCCAGCCGGCTGTGGCCCGTGTATCGGTCTGGGAACCGGCTTGCTGGAGGAGGGTGAAGTCGGTATCTCTGCTACCAACAGAAACTTCAAGGGAAGAATGGGGTCCAAGGACGCTTTGGCGTTCCTGGCGTCTCCCGAAGTTGTCGCTGCTTCTGCTGTTGTCGGCAAAATCGCGGCTCCCGAAGAGGTCGAGGGAAAGCCGTGTCCGCCAACCAGAGAGGTGAAAAAAACCATTGTGGTCAACGAAAAGCCTCCGTCCTCGGACGACACCGCCAAATCCGCCGGGTCCGTCCTCCCGGGCTTCCCTGAAGAGATCACCGGCGAGCTGGTGCTCTGTGACGCAGACAATATCAACACGGACGGCATATACCCCGGCAAGTACACCTACCAGGACGACGTTCCAAGAGAGAAAATGGCCGAGGTGTGTATGGAGAACTACGACTCTGAGTTTGGGCAAAAGACCAAGGCCGGCGACATCATTGTTTCCGGGTTCAATTTCGGTACCGGCTCGTCCAGAGAACAGGCTGCTACGTGCATTTTGGCGAGAGATATTAAGTTGGTGGTTGCAGGATCGTTTGGCAACATTTTCTCGCGAAACAGCATCAACAACGCGCTTCTGACGCTCGAAATCCCAGACCTGATCAACATGCTTCGCGACAGATATAGAGACAGCGAGCCTGAGCTGACGAGACGCACCGGCTGGTTCCTCAAATGGAACGTTCCCAAATCACTGGTCACGGTGACCGACTCTTCGGGCGCCGTGGTGCTCGAGCAGAAGGTGGGCGAACTGGGAACCAACCTCCAGGAGATCATCATCCAAGGCGGTCTGGAGGGCTGGGTGCGGTCTGAGCTGCAAAAAGAGGCCCAGCAGCAACAATAAATAGACTAAGCTTAATTTATTGGCTATATTCGATAACTTGCCTACAACTTCTGCGCTTCCTTCACGATCTCGTCAAAACTGTCCTTGTACTCCTCGCTCTTTGCGTCTTTCTTCCCGCCTCCTGGAACGATCATCACACAGGAGGTCGGTCTTTTGGTAGCTCCGGCAGACCCAAGGTCCTCCTTCGACGGCACAAAAAGGTACGGAACAGAGTTGTCCTCGCACAGACAAGGAATGTGGGAAATGACATCAGCAGGGGAGATGTCGCCGGCGATGATGACGAGCCCCTTCTCGCCCTTTCTCAGCGCCTTGACCACCTCTTTCACGCCTCTCTTGACATGCTTGGATTTGGACGCTTTTTTCACGGTCTTGAGCACTTTTTTGTTCAGTTTCTTGGAGGCAAGCGGTTTTGCAAATGGCAGCAGCGCAGGCAGCCGCTTTTCGTAGTTGTCGACCTCGTCGACCTCGTCTGTCTTCTTGGCCATTCTGATTAAAAAAAATTCAAATAAATTTTTCAGTTTTCCACACCTCGAAATCTCTGCACCTCCTATTTTGCTCTGCTTATTTACTGTACCTTGTTCTTCTTATGTCCACCAAAAGACACTCCAAGTTGGAAACCGTGCTCTCGTCGGCAAACCGCCGAATCACCGTCCAGATCCCAGACGATAGACCGCCTCCGGACTTGTCCAGGGCCGACACCCTCGTCAGCACGTCGTCCTCTTACTACCCTCCCCAGTCTGCAATCGACAAGAGCCCGGAGTCCCTGCTGGGTTTTCAGCCCCAGCCACAGCAAAAACCGCTGCAACGGCCTCCAATCAACCTTTCCCTGCGCCGACGCCCGCCTCCACAGCCCACGGAGAACAACAAGCTCGAGCCTCTGGCCCAGGAAGCTCGTTCTTTAGACCCTTTCAAGGAACAGGAAAAGACACGCCCAGAGTCCGAAGCGGACGATCAGAAATCGACGCCTGGAGGACTCCAAACCAACGCCCAGCTCGAAAAGCCATACATCGACCTTCTCAGCTCGGCCTCGTCGTCGCCAAAACCGTCGCCGTCTCGCGAGGACGAAGCGCAAACCCCCACGCAAGAGCTATTTTCAGGCAAGCTGGCTGCCGAGCAGCTTTTTAATTACGAGACTGCAGACACAAATGCACCGCCACAGCAACAGCCAGAGCTGGACAACGAGCTGTATTTCTCGGCCCCGTCCTACAACTTCCAGAACCAGTCGTCCGAGTCCGACCAGTACTTCGACGTGCGCGAGACGCGCTCGGATATCAGCACAGACGACTCCGTCAACGACGAGCTGTATCCTACAGAAGCACGCAGTACAACGTTGCGTGTGCAGAATGCCGACTCAGAGAGCACGGAATATTATCCCAGCGAGAGCTCTGGCCCGCTCTACCGCCAGCAGTCGATTGACTCCAAGCCCAGAGCTACACAGATCGCAGAAGACGACGAGGATGACGACGACTCCGGAGTCAGCTTCATAGCCAAGCCGCTGAATTACACGCACTTCGATGTGGACGAAATACAGCCGCAGCACAAGATGGTGGTGACCAACCCGTCGCTCGAGGAGTCGCCGCCGCTCCCGACCTACGACCGGCGCGAGGCCCCGACCGTGGTACCTCTTTCGCACTCCAACGTGGTGCAGCCTGCGCAGGCGGTTTCTGGAGCGGCGCAGGCGAAGAAAAGACCGCCTCCCGACAACCCGTCGACCGGCCGCGGCGCGAGGGCGGTGTCAATGTCGACTGCGCAGCCCGAGCTGTTTGAGACGATAAAGCAGCCTAACGCGCTGCCAAAAAACGGCAGGCCCGACGCTGAAAAAGAACAAGACGACAGCGAGCTGCACAAGCCGTCGCTGTACATCTACCGGCTGCGCACGGCCGCAGCAACAACGTACGTGGACAAAAATCCCAGCACCAACATCCTGCCCATAGCGATACGGAAAAACAAGGGCAAGCACTCGCGCACGGCTTCGCGGCAATCGTCGCTATTTTCGTACCAGGCGGCCATCAAGCACGGCGCGCAGCATCCTGGGCTGCTTGCGTCGGAGATCGACGACGACGAGCTGCCGGATTCGAAGCTCAGCCATTCAACCGGGAAAACCAAGATTCCGCAGGACCCGGACGCAGAGGTGCTCGAGGTGGCAGATCAGCTGAAACGGCTCACGGCCTCTGACGAGGGTCTGAGGCGGATGACCAGCGTCCGCAGCGTCCAGCCTCCACAACCGCGGCTCAATCTGTTTGTTGCCAACCCTGACGAGTAGCACTGTATAATGAGATATCGACGCGCCGACGCGACGATCTGTATTTTTCGAATTTCGCTTGGAAAAAAATACGTGTCGAACAAAACAACCCTCCTATGTCTGCAGACGTTGCGTATACGTTGGTCTACGAAGTAAGTACGAGGTCTGCCGAAAACTAACCGCCAGCCCAACACCGCGAGTAAAACCTCGGTTAATGAGTTCAAGAACCAGCTTGAGAAGGGCGACGACGAGCGCAAGATAGAGGTGATGAAGCAGATCCTCATCACAATGCTCAACTCGGACCCAATGCCTGGGCTGCTGATGCACATCATCCGGTACGTGATGCCGTCGAGAAACAAGGACCTGAAGAAACTGCTCTACTTCTACTGGGAGATCTGTCCGAAATACGAACAGGACGGCAAGCTCAAGCACGAGATGATCCTTGTGTGCAATGCCATCCAGCACGACCTGCAACACGCTAACGAGTACATCCGCGGCAGCACGCTGAGGTTTCTGTCGAAGCTGAAGGAGCCGGAGTTACTGGAACCTCTGGTGCCTTCTGCCAGACAATGTTTGGAACACCGTCATGCGTACGTCCGCAAAAACGCCGTCTTTGCCATCTATTCCGTCCACCTGGTGTCCGACCATCTGATCCCAGACGCGGCGGAGCTGTTGGCAGACTTTTTGGCCGTCGAGAACGACCCTACATGCAAACGCAATGCCTTTGTTTGTCTCGGGCACCTGGACAGAGAGGCTGCTCTGCGGTTCATCCAGTCGCAGGCGGTGACGTCCATCGACCCGATCATCCAGCTGGCCATAATCGAGTTTATCAGAAAGGACGCCGTGTCCAATCCCGAGCTCAAACCACAGTACTTGCACATCATCTCGGATCTGCTTGAATCCTCCAACAACGCGGTGATCTATGAGGCTGCCTCTACCTTGAGCGTGCTGTCCCACTCACAAGCAGCGATCACCGGTGCTGCGTCGAAGTTCATCGAGCTGGCCGTCAAGGAGCCCGACAACAACGTCAAACTCATTGCTCTGGAGATCGTCAACGAGCTGCACCTCAAGCACGAGGACATGCTGGACGACATGTGTCTCGACATCCTCCGGGTTCTGAGCGCCCCATCGCTCGATGTGAGACAAAAAGCCATCGAAATCACCCTGTCGCTGGTCACCAGTAAGAACGTCGACGATGTGGTTAAACTGCTGAAAAAAGAGCTCCAGAAAACCTCCACGTCCAACGAAGAAAAATCTGCCGAATACAGACAGCTGCTGATTTCTGCCATCCACTCCTGTGCAATCAGATTCCACGAGGTGGCAGCCAGCGTGGTCGACCTGCTGCTGGACTTCATAAGCGAGCTGAACACGACCGCAGCTGCCGAGGTTATCACTTTTGTCAAAGAGGTGGTGGAGAAATTCCCAGACCTCAGGAGCCACATTATCCAGAGGCTGATTGTGTCGCTCAAGACGATCAAGAGTGGCAAGATCTTCAGAGGCAGTCTGTGGATCATCGGAGAATACTCGCTGGACGAAAAGGACATCCAGACCGCCTGGAAGGCCATCCGGGCCAGCATCGGCGAGATACCTATTGTGGCTGCCGAGAACAAGGGCCACGACGACGAGCAGGAAGAGGAGGTGAAGGCCAACGGCCACACCGGTCCAAAGATTCTTGCAGACGGAACCTATGCTACCGAGGTCGCTCTAGGCGACTCCAAAACCGCTGCCGTGTCTACGGCTACCAAGCACCCTCTCAGGGCTCTGCTGTTGGAAGGTGATTTCTACCTAGGCTCTGTTCTGGCCTCCACCCTGGTCAAGATGGTGTTGAGGCTGAGCAAGATCACTAGCAAGACCGACCTGCTGAATGCTCTGAAGGCCGAGGCCATGCTAATAATGGTGTCCATCTTGAGAGCTGGCGAGTCGCCGTTGGTGAAGAAGCGCATCGACGAGGACTCTGCAGAGAGAATATTATCGTGCGTCAGGTTTTTGAGCGAGGAAGGAAAAGACGAGTCGCTGATCGACGAGGCGTTCCTCGTCGACACCAAAAAGGCATACAAGCAACAATTGGCCGCCGAGGCGCAACAGCTCAAGGACAAGGAGCAGGCCAGCGTCCAGGACAACGCAGAGCAGGTCGACGATGCCATTGTCTTCCGACAGCTGAGCACCAAGGACAAGGTGGAAGATCTGGACGAGGAGGACCTGACGCTTGCCGCGGGGGCCACCGTTGTGAAGGAGGACCTGTCGTCGAGGCTGAAGAAGATCAAGCAGCTGACCGGTTTCTCGGACCCCGTCTATGCCGAGGCCTACGTCAAGGTGCACCAGTTCGACGTGACGTTGGACGTTCTGTTGGTGAACCAAACTACAGAGACCCTGAGAAACCTAAGCGTCGAGTTTGCCACGCTGGGAGACCTCAAGGTGGTGGACAAGCCGACGACCCAGAACATCGGGCCGCACGCGTTCCACCGTGTCCAGACCACGATCAAGGTGACCTCTGCCGACACGGGCGTCATTTTCGGAAACATCGTCTACGACGGCCAGCACGCCGACGAGAACACCATTGTGATCCTGTCGGATTTGCACGTGGACATCATGGACTACATCAAGCCTGCTACGTGTACAGAGGCGCAATTCAGAAAGATGTGGAACGAGTTCGAATGGGAGAACAAGATCAGCGTGAAGTCCAACCTTCCAACGCTGAAGGAGTACCTGGACGAGCTCCTGGAGGGCACCAACATGAACAACCTGACTCCGGGCGCGGTGATCGGCGAGGAGTGCCAGTTTTTGTCTGCCAACCTGTACTCGAGGTCGTCCTTCGGCGAGGACGCTCTGGCCAACCTGTGCATCGAAAAGACCGCAGAGGGCCCGATCGTGGGCCATGTGCGGATCCGGTCAAAGGGCCAGGGCCTGGCCCTGTCCCTGGGAGACAAGGTTGCCGCGATTGCGCGCAAGACCAGCCAGGCCGTGGTGTCGCAGGTGTAAGAATAAAGTAAATCAAATAAATAAAATGCCACCATTTATTTTAATTTTTTCTCTAACCCAAGGCTCTTCTGGCGCACGGAAGTACTTTTCCATGGATCTCATTTCGAATTTTAGGGCATCTTGCGAGTACCGCGTTCCGATTGCCGTCCGGGTCCCGCTCCTGGACTCCATTGTGCCAGACCGCTCGGGCAGCAAGCTGCTGGAGGTCCTGGACGTGCTGGTGTTCGGTGTGCTGTTCTACCACGGCCTGTATCTGGTGTGCCGGCTGCTTTGTCTGCTGCCCCGAATGCGGTCTCTGGTCCCCAAAAAAGTCGACCGGCTCGACCTCAGCATGCGGATCGTGTCCTTCATCCAGTCGACGCTGATCGTGGTGCTGGCGATCCCGCTTTTCGACAACAAATACCTCAACAAGGACCGCGTTTTTGCGACCACGCCGTACTCTGAAATGTACAGCACGCTGGCCGCGAGCTATTTTGTGTGGGACACGGCGATGTCGCTGCGCCATCTGCAGCACTTTGGGCTGGGCTTTCTGATCCACGGCGTCATGGCCAGCACCGTCTTTCTGTCTGGCATCCGCACCCAGATGATCCACTACTACAGCCCGATTTTCCTGCTCTTTGAAGTTTCGACGCCGTTTCTGAACCTGCGCTGGGTCGCTCTCAAGTTCCCCCAGCTCGTGCCCGAGTGGCTCGCGCTGGCCAACAACGTGCTGCTGATCTCGACCTTTTTCGGCGCACGAATCTGCTGGGGCTGGTACCAGATCTACAGACTGGCCCTGGACCTGTACGCCGCGCGACACGACCCGCGGTTTGTGCCGTCGACGGCCGTCATCATTCTCTCGACGAATTTCGTCCTGGACATTCTGAACGCGTTCTGGTTCAGCAAGATGCTGACCGTCGCCGCTGCCACGCTCATGGGCAGAAGCGACAAGCTCAAACTCATGTAGACTGTTATTCTATACATCTGCATACTTGGCGTACTCCGGCATCGCCAGATACTTCCTCGCCGTCTCGATGTCCAGCTGGATGTCCTTGATCAGGGCCTCCATCGACACGTAGTCCAGCTCGGGCCGCACGTACCCAAGGATGTTGAAGTTCAGCCGGCACCCGTAGAAGGTCGACCTGAACTCGTGCAGAATGTGCAGCTCGCACGCCTTCTTGCTGTTCTTGAAGAACGGGTTCCAGCCCAGCGACATCACCATTGGCTGCACCTCGAAGTCGCTGTCTGCCAAATTGGCGCCGTACGTGAACTCCACCTCGCTCTTTCCGTCCGAGCGCGGCACCACCTTCGTCTCCGGCGTCTGTTCCGGCCTCAGCAGCCGCACAAACCCGAAGTACACCCCTGTGTCCAGCTTCTGCAACTCCGGCTCGTCGTCCACGGGCACGTTGGCCGTAGGGATGCCCATCTCGGCGGAGCCGCGGCCAAAGCCGGCAACAACACTGGTGTTGCGGATCACCAGCGGAAAAGGCGCCTGCACCGTGGCGGGAATGTGTGGCCGACTCATGGCGTAAAAAATAATTTAATCAAAATGCTTCGACAGAATTCCAGTAGATAAGGCGCAAATTTATTCGAGGTTGCACAGCCTGACTTAGCTATCGGGCACGTCCTCGCTCGTCATGCCCCTGAACTGCTTCAGCTCGCCGCCCCGCTGCCAGTCCTCGCCCAGGAGCCGCAAACGGGCCGCCCCGCTGTACCTGCGCTCGGCTACCGCCTGCGTCCAGTCGGCGCACGTGACCCGCAGCAGCTTTGCGCCCTGTCTGCCGTAGGCGGCGCAGATCTGCGCTGCGCACGAGTCCCACCACATCCCGGCCACCGCGAAGTGCACGCTGGTGGCCAGCTCCAGCGGCAGGTTCACGAGCCGGCTCATCATCGTCCATGCTCGAGAAATCGGAAGCGGGTGCTTCGTCTGGGCCGCGTCGCAGCCCAGGAACGTCGCGTCGATCTGCAGCCGACACATCACAGCGTACACGGTCGCTATGCCTGAGAGCCGCTCGTCGTACTGGATATCCTCCTCCCATTTGCCGTCTGCCTTCCTTTTCCAGCCCATACGCAGCCGGCCCTCCTCTGTGTCGATCGTGCAGGTGTAGCCAATCACCAGTGGGCATTTCTTGACAAACCGCGCCAGCAGGTAGTATTCAAACTCTGGAAACACAATCAGCAGGTTCAGAGCAAGTTTCGCCAGCGGAACAGCGCTGTCTGGCTTCACAGTCACCTCTGTCTCTGCCTGCGAGATGATCGCCTTGGCCATGAAATTCAGCAGCCACTTGTACGCCAGCTCGTTGCCCTTCGCCTCAGTGACCAGCCCGTGGATCTGGGACATGATCCGCTGCCACTGCGGCTCGCTGTTTGTCAGCTGGCCAAACTTCGGGTTGATCTTCCGTTTCTGCACGCCCACAAGCTTCTTGAGCTCCTTATTGGCCGGCTCCTTCATTTTCTCCACAACATCCCGCTTGATGTCTGCGATGTCCTGCTTGTACTTGAGAAACTGCTGTTCTACAGCTGCATAGTTCGTTTTGCCGTATTCGGCCTTCTTGGCGGCCTCGTCGGCCTCCTTGCGCCGCCTCTCGTCCTCTATCGTCTTCCGCTCTTCCTCCTCCTTGCGCTTTCTCGCCTGCTCAAGCTCCAGCTGCCTTTTCTTCTCCTCCTCTTCTTTCTTTCTGCGTTCTTCCTCTTCCATCCTTCTGCGCTCTTCTTCCTGTCTCCTGCGCTCTGCTTCCGCCCTTTTGCGCTCCTCTTCCCTGCGCCTCTCCTCCTCCAGCCTCTTGCGCTCCTCTTCGGCCTCGATAACATGCAAAACTCGCTCTTTACTCTGCTCCAGCCGTTCAGACAGCACGTCCGCAAAATACCGCAACGGGTCGAAATCGTTCTTCTTCGCCATCTCGGGCTCGTCCTCGTCAAGAGACGACTCCCTCGTGCGGTCCACCACCTCCGGAGACGGGCTGGCGTCCTCGTAGTCGCACATCTTCAGCACATAGTCGAACCGGCTTTTCAGATCCAGCGTGCCCAGCACCTGTCCCAAGTCTTCAATTTCGTCCTCCGTCTCCGACAGCGAGTCGTACCCCGACACGGGCTCGTCAGAGTCGTACTGGAAGTGCGGGTTTCGATGGGGCGTGAATCGCATGTTAACAGAGATTACCGGGTAACGATTTTTTATTTAATTTTTCAAGGTCTTTTTTAATTATTTTGTCCATGGTTTTTGTTCAGCTGAGACAGTTCTCCAGCAGCAGCACCGCGGCCGGAAGACCCGGCTGCTCGCTGGTGAAACCGGTGCACCACCGCGTGCGCATCAGAAAACAGCTGCTCTCGCCAAGATTCCCGGAGTTGAAGCTGCCGCCGTCCGACGTCCGCTCGCCAAAATATAGACCTTTTCTGGTGGGACAGGACAGAGTCAAGGAACACTACCACAACACGCTCAAGTCGGACCTGCTGCTGATCAACTACCAGCACGACCAGAAGGAAGTGGTGGGTCCTAAGAAAAGGAAGTGGGACATGTCGTCGCCGTACCACATCAACAGACCGTTGCAGAAACCAAAGGGACAGATTGTGCCGTCGCCGACGATCCGCCCACGCACGTGGAAAAACGTGCCATTTTTCGAGGGCGTGTCGATCAACTGTTTCGTGGCGGAGGCCAAGGCGAATAGTTCTGCTGCTGTTGCTGCGCTACTGCAGATCCAGCAAATCACAAACTCCAAGGTGTACCCGATCTACGCTAAAACCAACGTTCCCTCGTGGAAGCTGCGGCCGGGAATGCTGATGGGAGCCCGCACCAGACTCACGGGCGCCCCGGCGCACCAGTTTCTCACCACGCTCACCGAGCTGGTTCTTCCTCGGACCAGAGACTTCAAGGGAATCCGGACCTCGGCGGGTGACCAGTACGGCAACATCGCGTTTGGTCTGAGTGCCGAGACCGTGCGTCTGTTCCCGGAGATCGAGCACAACCAGGACTCCTGGCCCAACACCTACGGGTTCTGGCTGACGCTGCACACGAGCGCGCAACTCGACTACGAGGCCCGCACGCTGCTGAGCGGTCTGGGCCTGCCTTTTTACGGCAACGAAAAAGTTCCGCTGCTGCTCAGGCAGGCGCAGTGAGTGTACATAGCATGATGAAAAAATATTATTTAATTTATTTAAATAGATCATATTTTTGCAACCTATGGCTGTATTGTCACCATGACGATTGCCGCCTTTGCCAACTCCTCGCGTACGTGTCCTGTGCCGCCGGGCGACGCGCAGACGGCGTGCCAGTTCATCTTGGACACCTGCGATCGCTCGAACTTCAAGTATATGGAGCTGTACTACTGTTCAGGGTTTCTGTCGCAGATGCCTGCGTGGGTTATCGTGGGCATGCTCATGGTGCTGATCTCAACGCTGTTTTTTGTGCTTGGGTTCCTGGCGTCCAACTGCCTCACGCCCAACCTCACGTTTCTGGCCAGACTGCTCAATCTCGGCGAGAAACTGTCCGGGCTCACGCTGCTGGCGTTTGCCAACGGCTCCCCCGACATCCTGTCGACCTGGATCGCTATGAACTCCGGCTCCACGGCGCTGGCCATCGGCGAGCTGCTCGGGTCCGCCAATTTCGCGCTCACCGTCGTGGTCGGCAGCATGGCCATCGTCCGCCCCTTCACCGTGGACTACACCTCGTTTGTCAGGGACGTCGCTCTGTTCCTCACGCTCGTGGTGCTGTCGCTGCTTTTCCTGCTCGACGGCAAAATCAAGCTGCCCGAGAGCATCGCCATGTGTCTGCTGTACGCTACGTACATCTTGATCAGCTTCCTCAGTCCCGATAAGCTGCTCGCCGAGACGCGGCCCAAGGTCCAGGACCACACAAGCGCCGAAACAGAGGCAACGGCGGTCGACGCGTTCGAGCAGAACATCGAGAGTCTCGAGACGGGCCAGAGTTTCCGGCTGTCGCTGGCGGACTCCATCAAGCTGGCCTTCAGAACGTGCGACCTCAAACACATAGCAAACTACTGCCGCGGCGAGTCGGGCGACGAGCCCGTCCAGACGGGGCAGTACGACGTCCCTTTGCCGTTGCACATCGTCATCACGCCCGCCGACGACGACACGCCGCAGTCGCCGGTCTCTGACGAGGACCGGCTGCTGCCACCAGCGCGGCTCTCGCGCACGTCGTCCGTCGCGTCGGCGGCGTCGATTACGACGATCCTGTCCGCAGAGCCCGTCGAGGTCTCGTGGAAAACCAAGCTGGTCCCCAACTACGGCCGGCTGGCCCTGCGCAACAAGCCGTTCGAGTCGCTCTTCAACATCGCCACGCTCCCGCTCGCTTTCTGCATCAACCTCGCCGTGCCCACGCCCGCCAACTCGCGCAGAGAGTTCGACCTCAACGTCCGGCTATTTCACGTGCAGCTGCTGCTCACGCCGCTCGTCGTCCTCCACGAGCTCTCGTCGCACGTGCTGCAACTGACGGCGGCGCTGTTTGCTGCCAATCTAGTTTTCAGCGCGTTAGGCCACTCCGTTTACCGCCGCCTGTTCCCGGCGATTTCCGCGCTCGTCGGCTTCGTCAACGTGCTCAACCTCATCACGGCTGCCGCGTCGGAAATCGTCAACATCCTGAAAAACACCGGCACCATCTACGGCGTCGACGAGTCCGTGCTGGGGCTGACGGTGCTCTCCATGGGCAACTCGATCGGTGACCTCATCACCAACAGCACGCTCTCGTCCCTCGGACTCGCGCTCACGGGCCTGCACGCCTGCTTCGGCTCGCCGCTGCTCTACATTCTGTTCGGAGTTGGCCTCAGCTCGCTCGTGGTCAGCATAAAAACAGGCTCCCCTGTGGAATTCACAGTGGACAACCACTTGAAATTGTCCAGCTTCAGCCTCGTTTTCATTCTGCTCATATACATCACCATTGTCCCGCTGCGCAACTGGAAGGTCGACAGACTTGTTGGGTACATTGCCGTCTTTTTCTGGATCGCAATCACCTCGCTGAACGTGTGCGTGATAAAATAGCGTAAATAGATTAATTTACAGATTAGAAGTACTCCTTCTCGACCACGCCGTCCAGATACTCCTCGAGCCGGGCTTTGTCGGCGTCTGCGAGCTTCTCCAGCGCCAGCAGGTACATCTTTTGCAGCTTCGTGGCGTCGGGCGAGTAGAGATAGTAATAGTCTATGCATGCTTTCCAGAACAGGTAGCTGGTTTTGTGCTGGTACTTGAGCAGGAAAGGCTCTAGATCGAGATTGTACGACAGCAGCTCCAAAAACAGATAATCGAAATGGCGCTCGTGCTCGGACCCGGCGACCTCGTCGAGCTTGGCTTCGACCAGCTGCAGCAGGTCTTTATTTTTCCCCAGCTGCTCCAGCTGGAGCAGTTTCAGCCAGCCCTGCACCGAGTTCGGATACATCTGCAAGAGATCGACCACCACGGCTTTCGCAGCACTCAAGTTTCTGGTCAGCACCTCCAGATCCGCCAGCCTCAGCCGCAGCTTGACGTTTTCTGTCGCACAGTGGTATATCCCAGTCACCAGTATTTTTTTCGCTCTGTCCAGCTGGTTGAGATTGAGGTAGTAGTTGCTGTATTTGATCCAGAAAAACGGGTAGTACGCAGTGGCTATCAGGCATCGGCCGTAAACCGTGTCGATGAGCTTGCGCGTGTTCTTCGTGATCGCCGAGTTCGAATCTTTGTGAGACGACTTGAGCGACAGCGTCTCGCAGTATTCGAGGTATCTGTTCCAGTTGTGCAGTTCGCGGCGCTCCAGCTCGTCGGGAGCAAAATAGGGTCGCGTCACGGCCTCCTCGAACGGCCACAGCTGGAACACGTTGTACTGCGTCGTGATATACAGGTCCATGTAGCGTTTGCGCATGTCTTTTTTCAGGTCGGTGAAGACTTTGTCGTCTTTGCGTCCTATAAGATCCGGCCAGCTCAGCTTATAGACGGTTTTCAGATCTTCCTTGGTGATCAGGTACTTGATGGTGTCGAGATCCGCGTTTTCGATGAGCTTGAAGAACTGCCTGATGTATTTGGAGTAGTGGTACAATGGCACCTCGATCACCCGTCTCAGAAGATAATGGTATTCTTTAGTCCTGCGATGCGCCTTGAGAAACTGTAGATACCGGTCGTACAGCAAGTGGGCGTAGAAATGCGTCCCCACCTGTGTTCTGGCGCGCTCGAACAGAGCAATGACCGGGTCGTACTGGTGCACGGTCTCGACCACAAAGTCCAAGTATTTTGTCCATATCACGATCGACATGGGCACAACTTCGACGCCGCGCTCGTATATTTCGCGAGCCTCGTCTGTGCGACCCGCACGGAACAAATAATCCGCATAATTGCACCAGTACTGCTCGCAGAACGGGAAATTGACCAGCAGGTTCTCGTACGAGATGGCCACCAGTCTGCTGGACACCGCGTCCTGCTTCAGCTTGAGAGCGACACTGACCAGCTGCTCCCACGCAGAAAAATCGTGCGCGTTGTTATGCAAATACCGCGATAACTCGAGCCAATCTTTCGGCAGGTCGTCAACGTTGAGGTCGGACATGGTTTTGATATTTTTTCTATTTTCTTATTTTTTATATTATTTTCATGTCCGGCCGCAAGATCTTCCAGAGTTTGGTGAGCGAGCTGCAAACCGCCGTCGAGAGAGCTTTCGAGAAACACTCGAAGGACATGCTCAAGAAACAGGAAGCCCTTATACAGTACAAGAGAATGCAGTACGTCCGGTCTGGCAAGGTGCTCAGTCCGGAAGAGGACGCTAGACTCGTGGAGGAGGTCAAGAAAACTACACAGGTGACCATGCCAAAGGTGAATGTCGACATGGTGAAGGCTTTGGACTCGGACGCGTTGACCTCCAAACAGCTAGAACACCTCAAAAACATGGCCTCCTTCGTCAAAAGCCAGAGAGAATACGTCGAGCTGCTCGAAAGATATAACCCGGGAATCAGCATGAAGCAGACCGACAAGGTGCGCAAGACAGCCAGGAGAGTCGGACTGGAGGTTCCCGAGTGAGATCGCTAGTGTGTTTGTGTATCGTATATAGTATTCAACCAGCATGTTCAACGACCGTGCTGACCAGCTTGCCGTTCTTGACGGTGTGTTTGAACTGCTCTGGAACAGCAAGCTCCTTCATGTCGTCCGATTCCGGCACGTTGATGTTGAGCGAAGTGGTAGACGAGGTGAACACCTCGGTGTCTAGCGACGACGCGGACAGATACAGGGAGCCAGACTCAGACTGATCGATCGAGATCATCGGGACAGAGTCGGTGACTTGGACCTCGAAGCTCTTGGACTTGATGACGTCGATTCCGCTGATGGCTTTCTCGACAACGAGCCCAACCTTAGTACATTCGTTCAGCGTGATGGCGTTGACCTTGCCCTTGATCTGGATGATGCTGGAGGCACAGTTGGCGATGAAGATGCTCTGTTGCATCTCTCCGTCGATGGTAATGATTTCGGACTCGTTTTCGAAGTTGGCCACCACCCACTTGCTGTCCACAAGCTCCTTTTTCGGAGGCTTCTTCTCCTTAGGAGGCTTTTCGCTCAGACTAGCAGGCTTCTTTGGCGGGACAGGAACAGATTTTTTTGCCGGAACCGCCGACGAGGCGCGCAATTCTGGGTTCTTGTGGGTCATCTGGCTCTTGTCAACCTTCTTGAGGCCTGCGGTGATGTTCTCGCCCTTATTGAGCTCCGAGAAAACAGCGTTCATGCCCGTTGCCTGCTGCTCCTCCTTGGCCTCAAAGACGGAGGCCGGTGGAGGAGGAGGTGGGGGAGGAGGACCGCCTGCGCCAGAAACAGGTGTTGGAGGAGGCGACGGAACGGCAGGTGCTGCTGAAGACGAGGCCTTGGCCAGGTTCTCCTCAAACGAGCCTCCTTGGACGTTCCAGGATGGACCGGTGGTGTGGAACTCCTTGACGTAGTTTTTGAGGCCGTCGAATATTCTGATGAACGTGGTGGCCCATTTGACCTGGTTCGGATCGGACTCCTTGTACTCCTTCAGAATTCTATTGGACCAGAACTGGGCCGAGTCCTTGTAGTCTGGAATGTACGAGACAGGCGTGGTGACACAGATCCATCCCAGAGCAGGAATTCCCTCCGCCACAGCGTTGAGGTTGTTAAAAAACTTGGAGGTACGGTTGGCGTCCTTGACCTCCACCGCCTTGACAATGACCTCGTTGATAGGAGCAAGAGCCGACTGGAACACGGGGCTCGACGCGTCGACGGGCGCGGACTTGGAGGCGGCCTGGAGGAAATTGCGTTCCTCCAGCAGCGCTTTCTCGAACAGCTTGGCCTGCTCAGCGACCAAGGGGTCGATTTTATCTGAGATTTCCACAAACGGAGTCACGTACTCCTCCATGAATTTGTCGAACGCTTCAATGGCGGGCGCCTCTTTCTCAGGCTCCTCAATTGCCTTAGCGTCAGCTCCGGCCTGCGAGTCCGTGCCGTCTGCCACGGCTCCACCGGCCTGTCTGGTCTTAGAGCGGACGGCATTTTCTTGGAAGATCGTCACGTCTTCGAGTCTCGACGCCGCAGCCTCCAGCCTACAATGGTTAGTCTGTATGGCGGTTTTCACCTACCGTTTGAGCAATGTCACCAAGTTGTATCCGTGAATGGAAAACGATTCGTTCGACATCAAGAGGACAGGGAATTATAGTAGAGAAAAAAATAAAACAAAAACAGGACCAAATAAAGTGCAAAAATTAACTCCAATTCTTTTCCATGGCAAATAAGCGCACCGAAGAAGAATTGCCGCCACGGCCGGCGTTCCCGATCCCTGACTTCCCTGCCCCCACGCAGCCGGAGCCATACTACGCCTCCTACGAGACAGGCATACCTATTGCGATTGATCTGGGCCGATCGACAACGAGGATTGGGTTGGCCAAGGAAACAAGCCCGAACAACGTATTTCCGACGGTGATGTCGCGGTTCAAAGATCGCCGCGTCAACAGGATGATTACGCTGGTCGGAAACGACATGTACTTGGACAATGTGTCGAAATCCAATATCCGGTCTGCCTTTGACGGTCCAATGATTAATAACTGGGACGTGATCGAGAAAGTGCTAGACTACGGGTTTCTGCACTGCGGGGTGTCTTCGCAGGGCAGGGTGGACAACCCGATCGTCATGAACGAGGTTCTGGCTCCGCCGTTGCAGCAAAGAACAAACATGATGGAGCTGCTCTTTGAGGCGTACAACGTGCCGAAACTCGCGTTTGGAGCAGACTGTCTATTCAGCTACTATCAGAACGGAGGCTCCACAGGACTCGTCATTGGAACAGGGCACGATGCGACGCACCTGATCCCTGTTGTAGAGCACAAGCCGGTCCTGTCCATTGCCAAACGGCTAGACTGGGGCGGAAGACAAGCGACCAACTATTTGATGGACTTTATTGGGCTCAAGTACCCCTACTTCCCCACAAGACTCACCACTTTCCAGATGGAAAAAATCAAACAGGACTACTGCTATGTTTCCAAGAACTTCTCGGAGGAGATCACACACTATTTGGATCTGGATAATTTGGAGAAGAACGACATAGTGCTGGAGGTTCCGTTCACGGAAGTTGTCAAACACCAGAAAACCGAGGAGGAGCTGCAGCTGGAGGCCGAGAGGAAAAGAGAGCAGATCAAGCGGCTCCACGAGCAGGCTCGAGAGCGCCGATTGGAGAAGCTGGTGCAGAAAGAAGCAGATTTCAGCTATTTCACCGGTCTGAAAGAGCGCATGAAGAGCATGAACAAGCGCGAGCAAATAGATGTCTTGCGGAACGAGGGATTCCAAGACGAAGCAGAGATGAACAGGCATATAGCCAATCTTGAGAAGTCGCTGAAGAAGGCTAGAAACGAGGATATTGGCGAGAACACCAGCGAGGAGCCGCCTTCGTTCCCGCTGTTGGAGGTTCCCGACGAGCAGTTGAGCGACGAGCAGATGAAGGAGAAGCGCAAGCAGCGTTTGATGAAGGCCAACTACGATGCACGGATGCGCGCAAAGCAGGAGAAAGAGCTTGCCAAAAAGGAGGCCGAAGAGGCTGCTGAAAAAGATAGAAAATGGCGAGAGTCTGATTTGAGCGGCTGGATTGCTGACAGAAGAGAGAGGCTGGAGAAGCTGATTCAGCGCGTCAAGGAGCGCAAGCGGCTGAAGGAGGAGCTGACCGACAGAAAAAGCCGTGCTGCGCAGAACCGGATGAAAAACATAGCGTCTCTGGCAGACGAGGACAGGGGCGCCGGCAGACGCAAAAAGGCCGGCAATGTGACCATTGACAACGACCCGAACGACACGTTTGGCGCTAACGACGAGGACTGGGCCGTTTACCGGGCTATTGCTCGCGAGGAAGACGACGACGCAGAGGAGGAGGTGCAACAGGAGATCCTCAAGATTGAGGAGGAGCTGTTGGAGCACGATCCCAACTTCACAGTGGAGGACACGTTACAGAGACAGTTTGACTGGCGCAACTCGCTCATCCACCGGTTCTTGAGAGGACCGCGTAATTTCGATCCGGAAGACCAGCACCAGCAGCACCAGATCCACCTGAACGTGGAACGGATTCGGATCCCAGAGATACTGTTCCAACCTTCGATCGCGGGCGTCGACCAGGCGGGCATTGTGGAGCTAGCTGAAGACACGCTATTGAGAAGATTGCCCGGAGAGAAGGGCTTCTCTGGGGACGACGCTACACAGATGATGAAAGATGTGTTTATCACTGGGGGCCAGTCATTGTTCCAGAATTTCCAGGAACGGCTGGATTCCGATTTGCGCGCCGTGCTGCCTGTTGGCTCTCCTTTGAGAGTGAGGCTGGCACAGGATCCGCTGCTTGATGCCTGGCGCGGGATGGCCAAATGGTCGCTTACAGACGAGGCGAAACACAGCTACGTGTCCAGACAGGAGTACGCCGAGTACGGCGCAGAGTACATCAAGGAAAATAACATGGGCTGTGTTAGACTATAAAATACACAGAGCCTAATGCTTAGGCAGCTTTTTCTCGATATCGACGGTGTTCGGGTTGATACCCTTCTTTTTGAGATTATGCTTGATCGACTCCTTCATGATTTCCTTGTCTGCTTCGTCGTCGAAGGTGGCGAAGTCGCCGTGGATCAGCCCTTCCTTTTCTGCTTCTGCGTCTGCTGCCATCTCCTTCTCCTTGGCTCCCGCCTTGGACACATCGTGAGGACTGGAGGCCACCTTTTGGAACTTGGCGACGAAAAAGCCGTCCACGTTGTATGCGTGCGGGTAGTATCTTCTCGTGAGTGACACTTTTGGGTTGAACTGTTTGCCTCTGTAGGAGGTGAACCCTGGCTTTCCGATGGCGAGGCCGGTCTCCACGAGTTTCACGTTTGGTCTCTTGCGCAAAGCATAATCCACCACGGCCTCGTTCTCCTCGACGGCAACGGAACAGGTAGAATAGACGATCACGCCGCCGGTGGCAGAGTGCGCATCCACAGAGTCGATCGCAGAGAGCAGCAGCTGTTTCTGGAGATGAGGAATCTGGATGAAATCCTTCTCCGTTCTGTTGACCTTGACGTTCTGGTCCTTGGCAATGACTCCTGTTCCAGAGCATGGCGCATCCAAGAGTACTCTATCGAACCCACCAATGACCTTTGGAAACTCGCGCGCATCATAGTTGCAGACCACGGTGTTGGTGCAGCCCAGACGATGGATATTGGCGATCAGCGACTTGGTTCTTGCTTTGTTGGCGTCGTTCGCAAACACACATCCCGTGTTTTTCATCAGCGCAGAAATGTACGTCGTTTTCCCGCCGGGAGCCGCTGCCATGTCCAGAATCCGCTCATTTTCCTGCGGATCCAAAGCCATCACCGGCAGAAAAGAAGAAGCCGCCTGAAGGATGTAATGTCCTGCCAGGTACTCCGGGGTGGCTCCAATCGGCACCTGCGAGTCGAAGACCTGCAGTCCAACCTTGGTCCACGGTCCTATTGGTTGCAAATTCACTCCCTTGTTGACCAGGGTCTGGGCCAGCTCTCTGCGTCTCGTCACCAAGGTGTTGGTTCTGATTGTCACTGGTCTATGAATTTCGTTCGCCTCGAAGAACTCAATGGCCTCCGACGGAGAAAAGAGATTGAAAAGCTTCTCGGCCAAAAATGGTGTGTAGCCAAAATATTCACATATATCTTTGAGCAGCCGATCCACGTACTCCACACGGCTTCTGCCCTCCTCGGCGAGGTTCTTGAAATCCTCAAGCACCTTGACCACCTCGAGCATACGGGTTCTCACCATCGTGAGGTCAGGCCCTGACTGTTTCATTTCCTCCTCTTCCTCTTCTGTAGGCAGAACCTTGGCTCTTGGGTTTTTTGTGTTCTCCTCCAGAAGCTCGTCCTCGGCGTCCTGTTGCTCCATTAAAGCCTCCTCATCGAGCTTTCTGGAGTACTCTTCCATATTGGCGGCGTTGATTGCATCCATATCGTCGCTCTCGTCGTCGGAAAACATTGGTCTCTCTCTGCCTTCCTCGTCAGAATCAACAAACTCGTCGTCGAGCTCGGGTTCAGAGTCGTCTTCGAGCTGTTCAAACTCGTCAAGACCGGCCTCTGCCTCCTCATCATCGTCAAAAAGAGATTTTTTCGCTGCCGAAAGCTCCTCAAGGTCGACTTCTGGCAGATCCTCTGGATCCTTATATTCCTCTTCCTGTTTGGACTTCTTAGCTTTCTTCGCTGATTTTTTCACTTCCTTGGACTCTTTCTCTGCCTTACGCTTTGTGTCTTTTTTCTTCTCGGTTCTCTGGAATTCTTCCAGAGAGGGAGGCATTCCCTGCTTGTTTTTGGCCCTTCTTCCCATATCTGTGCCTATCTAGATAATTTTTTCAAATTTTTCACGTAAATTTTTTGGTCCCGTTTCCAGAGGTGGATCAAAAAAAAAATAAAAAAATTCAAGATCAAAAAAATAATACCTCTAGGATGCCCGAAATTGGTCAGAACAAGGCGATCTCGCCGAACGAGCACTGCCTCGTGACCATGCCCTCAGGAAGTCTTAGAATCATTCAGCTTAAGCCGGGAGGGACGATCAATCTGGGCAAGTTTGGCCATTTCGTGGTAGATGGAACATTTGGATACGCCTATGGACAGGCTTTCGAGATCGTTGCGGACAAAAGAGTGACACCGATCAAGCACTTGTTGGTAGATCTCGAAGACAGTAATGATGGAACACCAATTCCAGAGCTCAAAAGCTCTGCTACAAACAAAGATTTGGTTGATATTGGAGAGAAAATCCAGAGATTGACGAGACAGGATATTGAGAATATGAAGAAAGAGGGCGAGGGTAATCAGGTTGCGCGTCAGATCATCGAGAACATGATCCAGAGCCACGGGGCCTTTGAGAAAAAAACGGTCTTTTCTCAAGAGAAATATCTAACGAGAAAGCAAAAGAAGTTTGCCAGACGGTTCCAAATCGACAGTCTGAGCTCCTCGGCTTTACTTAATTACTACTACCGGGAAAAGGACCCACAAAGGGTGCTGGATTTGAGTGAAGAGACGTTGGGTTTGATGATGAGTCATGCAAACATCATGCCCGGTGGAAACTATTTAGCATTGGACGAGACGGGAGGATTGTTGATATATGCTCTTCTGGAAAGAATGCAAGGACTCGGCTCAATCATATGGTTGCATGAGAACGACCAGCCAAACACATGGATACTGAAACAGGCTGGATATACTGACGCAGAGATGGACAAAATGCTGCGTCCGATCAGCTTCCTGGAGTTTTTCGAGCCGGACGAAGACACAGGCAAGGTTTTCAAGTTCACAGACGAGGAAGTCGAGCAAATGCCGCCACAGCGCCGGAGCATGTATGCGAAACGACTGGCAAAGGCAGAGAAATTGAGGCAGACAGTGGAGATGGTGGCAAACCACGATCTTGATGCGGTAGTGAGTATTTCCACCTTGAACCCAGCAACCCTGATTCCTCGTGTTCTGGAAGCATTGGCTGGCTCGCGGCCAGTCGTTGCGTACCACCAATACAAGGAAATGCTGATTGAGCTCGACCATGTTCTGCAGAAAGATAAGCGAGTGATCATGACCAACATATCGGAAACCAAAGTCAGACGCTACCAGACGGTGCCTGGCAAATTGCACCCATTAATGACGTCCAGAGCTGGCGGAGGGTACGTGTTCCACGGCCTGAGAGTCCTGCCGGTGGAGGGAGTGCAGGCTGTGGGACGGGGCAAGAAGCGTAAGAGCGAGGAGCCGGTCGCCTCATAGAATTTCATCGCACATAGACTGTAGAATATTCCAGCTTGGTTTCCAACCAATGACGTTCCGTATATTTTTGCGCGTATCGTATCTGATACCGCAAGTCCAGCTTGGGAGAAGGCTTTTGGTGTGCTCTGCCTGCTCGCGGTAGCCAAGCTCAAAGACAAAACCCTCGATCGGTGCCCGGCACACGAGCTCGCACAGCGCACTGTAAAACTCGAGGTTACCAACAAGTGCGTCTTCGGGCTCATATTTAAGGACTGACTCTTCGACACCGCCGGCTCGGTTGAAATGTTCTCGAGGTATGTATGGAGGATTGGAAAGAAGCAGCGTGGCGCTCGTTTGTGGGAGCTGGTGCTTGAGTAAATCGCCGTGGTGAAACTCGACTTCGGCCTTGACCTTTGCAGAATTTAGCTGGAGATTTTCTTGGCAGAGAGCAAGTGCCTCTTTGCTGATATCCAGCGAGAGAACTTTTTTAACATTTGCGAGTGTCGCTATGCTTAGTCCAATGCAGCCAGAACCAGTGCAGTACTCTAGCACTTCGACGGGTCCGTTACGTTTTTTGATTACCTGCTTGAGCTCCTCGCACCACTCCTCGGTGTCGTTCCGCGGGATCAGGACTCCTGGCTTGCACTTTATTGTGAGATCGCCAAAAGGCTGGGAGCCGAGAATATATTGTAACGGGACCAAATTGGCTCTTTGCTCAACGGCCGTCTGCCACTGGGATCTGGGAAGCTCCTGCTGGATCCAGCGGAGTTCCTGCGCCGCCTGGCTAGCGGGAAATTTGGACTTGAGAACCTGCAACCATGACATGAATAAAATAAATCATTTTTTTTCGAAATTACCAAATATTTTTTCAAAATAATTTAGTTCATGTATTTCGTCTATATACATTACAGCCCCTTTCTCGAATAGTACATGTATGCTCTTTCGTGGGCTTCGTGACTGAATGGAGAGATAACCTCGGACTCGCCAGGTCTGGCAATTGGGTTTCTCATGTAAACCGCATGACATGTGCGGAATGAGATCTCGATGTGCTTAGGTAGCACGGCGAACGGAGCAATGAATTGACGCGGTCTCCAAGGCGTGAAGTATGGCTTTGAAGGGTCCTCGAGCCCCCACATTGATTTCTGCCACGGCAGGTCCATCTTGTATGCTCCTTTCTCCTGCACCTCCGTCCAGGAAGGAAGCTTAGGATGCTTGATGAGTCTGCTGACCCAGGTGGACACAATGGCATCTTCAGAAGGGGCTTGCTCCTTGTGGTCTTTTCTGACTTTCTCCAGGTAGCCGGACTTGAGCTCCGAAAGTGCCTGCTTCACTTTCTTGGTTTTGGTATCATCGTAAAATTTACCCTGCGGCTGGCCGTTCACGTATTTGGGCAAAATCTTGGAAATCTCCTCGTTCATCGCCTCTTCATCGCCCTCAAACAACGCCTTGTTCTTCTCCACCATCTGATATATGTTGAAGCATTTGCTTGCGAGAGCAGCGCCGAACTGCGGCTCGAACACACTGGCGCCCACCTCTCCCTCGACAGCCTTTGCCGTGTTCACGATATCGGCCAGAATCGTGCCTCTGGTAATGCTGTTCAGCATCTTGCCGAGCTCGTTGATCTTAGACTCCTGACGCGAGCCAAAACGGGCCACAGCATCGTCGAGCTCTGGAGGAGGCAGCTCTGGGTTGTAGAGACCGCCATACGTCTGTCTCATCTTCTTTTGCTTACTTCTCTGCTTCTGCCACACGTTGAGCGGGTCGGACCTGGCGCGGTTCACGAATTTCTGCCATTGGATCACCTGCTCTCTGTCCACCTTGTAAGCCTCTTTCAGGCTAGGCTTTTTCTCTCCCAGAGCCTGCAACACCCTGTCTGGCTCCACGCTGAACACGTCTCCAGGACTCAACGGGTACGAAGGGTGTTTGATGCAGACGCCATTGACCTTGACTTCGCCCGCGAGAATGAACTGTCTGGCCTGTCTGACCGAAGAGGCGAACATGGCACGGAAAACGGCCACATCGAGCCGCTTTTCTAGCACTGCAAACGTCTGCAGCACCATCGGGGTCTCGTCGTTGGCCTTTCCGCTGAGCGACGCATCCATCTGGGCCACACCGTCCAGTTTTTTCTGGAACAGCTTGAGCCATCTGCCCTCAGGAATGTGCTCTCCGTGGTATCCTCTTGTTTTCTGTTTCGAGTTCCATTTCTGCATGAACATGGACATCACCTTGAACATCGGCGCCCGGTCCTTGTAGAAATTGAACAGGTTGTGCTTGTTCAGCGCCATGCGCACCCGTCCCCGCGTTAGGGAGAACAGGTTTGTGGCTTTTCTAGGCATGGTGGATGGAAAAGGATTTTTTCGAAAATTTTGCAGATGTAGGCCAAGGGCCGTCGGCCAGCGTCGATCGGCGCGTTTTTCATCACAGTCCCCAAAACGGCAAGACGTAAATAGCGGGATATTACACATAGTCCTGACGCACCAAAGTTGGCTCCTCAAACTTCCATGGCTCCCAGACACGCCAGACCCCGCGAAATAACCAGCCAGCCGGCCTACAAGTTCCCCACTCTCTACGCTGCTCCGTACGAGTGCATGTTCCCTGTGGTGGCCACCAAGCCGGAACTGCTGTCCAAAGACGGCATCGACTTCACTGCCAGCGTGCGCTTTGAGCCTAACAACGTCCAAAAATACTCACAGCCTATCAACATCAAGTACACTGTATCTTCCAGCGCTCAGAAAGCCAGCCGCGATCCCCTGAAACGGGTGTTTGCTCATTACGAGGAAGACAGAGTCAGCGGACTGGCTTTTGGTGTTTCCACCATCACGTGCGGCCCAGACGGCAGGGTCAGCGTCGAGCGGTCCGCAGCAATATTCCCAGATACCCCTGTTGGCTCGAAACGGTCGCTGGACAGCCTGGACGTGTCGTTTGGCACGACCACTCCGTCGCCGGTGGTGGTGCAACGGCTGGGCTCTCTCAAGAAACGCAGACACGACAGGCTCGACAACTCGATGACGATCTCCCAGCGGGCCATCTTGCGCATGGTGGACGACTCGCTCGTCTCCAGCGACACGGAGCTGTACACGTCGATACTGCAGGAGGTGCGGCCGCAGACGTCCAACGTGCGAGCCTCTCGAACGGAGAACGAGGCCGCGAAGGAAACCGTCAGCATCGACGCCGAAGACCTCAAACTGGCGCTTTCGGAGAGAGCGCTGACTCCGCTAAATTTGGGAGTTTTCAGGGACGACTAGCCGCGAGTGTTCGATATCCAATATATTAGCGTGGTGATTATATACAGTAGCCTGCGTAGCTTAATTTGACGTGGAAACAGTTCTGGAAGCGGCCTTTTCGATCGTGAAGCCCGGGTCCGATTTCCTCTGCTCTCTCATCTCGTCCTTGGTGAGCATCTCGTCGGCAAGCTCCACCTTCACCAGCTCCTTGACCGTGGCTATCATACCGGCCTGCTCCGGACATATTCTGTGGAAAACGGTCTGGTGTCTGCGACGGAGACCAAGTCTGAGCAGCGTCTCCTTCTTTTTTTGGGGCAGCGCGATCGCGGACCGCAACTGCGTCACTTTGAAGTACTTGGGCGTGGCCATTTCGATGAGAATATTTTTTTCCGTGTTAATTTTACATACTTTGCACTGCCGGATAAATGCAGGTCGTCGCGGCAGCGCTCCTGTGCTGTCGGCTACGGGGCGGGTTTGTGTGGGCTCGTCTGTGGGCTCGCCTGCTGCTGCGCTCAGCTCGGTTTGCACGGCCTGTGTTTTGCGGAGATCGTCCTTGAGCGCAGGAAGAGCGACGTTACGTCACAGCACGCCGTCGTGGGGGACGAAGAAAAATATCGCGTCGATTGCATTTGCGCGAGTCACGTTGGGGGCACGCGGCGACCGCGTGGTGACGCTGGACAGCCAGCGGATTTGCGCCAGGGAGGGCGCGACGGGGTCCTGGCGACTGGCATCGGCGGTACGAGTGGCCTGTGTGCGGCCACCGGGGCCACGTATACAGCCTTGCCGAGGATAGATAAAAATAACCTGTGCTGCTGTAGCACGGAACGTTTTTGCGGGGCTCCTAATTTTTTTAACTATTTCTCACCTGTTTTGTTCAAACCAGCTATCAGAGCCGCTTTCGCCGTGAAGTTTAAAGACCCCTGCCAAGGTCGTTTGCTTAGTCATTGCTAGCCATGCTTGGGCTGTTCAAGAATATAGTCAAGAAGAGCCGGCCGACAGGCCCCGAAGCCGGGCCCGCAGACCCAAACAACACGGACTCGGGCCCTCCTCCCGCGATCCCTACCGAATTTGCCCAATTCTACTCAGAACTGTCGCCCAGATACACATTGCTGGAGAAAATCGGCGAGGGAGCGTTTTCTGTGGTGGTGAAGGCGGTCGACACCGAGACACAGGACTTTGTAGCCATCAAGATCATCGACAAAACAAACATGAAACCCGAACAGATCAACTCTGTGCTTAAAGAAATCAGCATCATGTCTAAGCTGGACCACAAGAACATCACCAAGCTGTACAGCTACCAAAACTCCTACAGCTCCAGATACTGCTTTCTATTCCTTGAATATGTGAGCGGCGGCGAGATTTTCAACCAGATTATCAAGTACACGTATTTCAGCGAGGACTTGTCGCGCCACGTGATCAGACAGGTCGCCAGCGCTGTCAAGTACCTGCACTCGCAGGGCATTGTGCATCGCGACATCAAGCCCGAAAACTTGCTGTTTGTTCCGACAGAGGTGTTTCCTCGCTCCAAACAGGAGCAGAACAAGGCCAGACGGCGTTCGGACGATAACAACAAGCTGGACGAGGGCAAATTCATCCCGGAGTACGGCTCTGCGGGCATCGGAGTCGTCAAACTCGCGGACTTTGGGCTTTCCACCGTCCTGTACAACGAAAGCATGCAGGCTAAGACGCCCTGCGGAACCGTTGGATACACCTCTCCCGAACAGCACATGAACCTCGGGTACACGAAAAAGGTGGATATGTGGGCCATTGGCTGTGTTTTGTACACTCTGGTGGTCGGGTTCCCCCCTTTCTACTCTGCTACGCAGGATTCGAAGGATATCAGCACCAAGGTGTCCAGAGGCGACTACAAGTTTTTGAGTCCGTGGTTCGACGAGGTTTCGGACGACTGCAAACGGTTGATTGCCAATCTTCTGATAGTGGATCCTGATGCGCGGTACTCGATTGACCAGTTGCTCAGAGATCCGTGGATGGTGAGCGGATACGAGGACCAAGCTGCAACCATCCACAGCAACGACACCGTTCCCCAGACAACGTTCGACGAGGCGCTGTACAAGAAGCTGAACCGCACGGCCGACAACCTGGCCGACGGTCTTTTGGCTCCGCGCGCGGAAGCCATCCGACTCGTCTTCGACACGGCCAGCGGTGTGCAAAGAGACGCTACGCCGCAGCAGGCCGCGCCAAAAGCAGCGAATCTCAGTGTTCTTGAGGAGAACGAGCCCATAGAGATCCTTGCGTTCCGCAGACGGCCTGACTCGGACTCCTCGCTTTCGCCTGAAAACTCTGCCTCGCAACTTAGCGACGAGTTCGACGAGGATTCGGACTTCGAAGAAACAGAGCTGACGCCGAAGCCGTACGCCAAGTACTCGAGGTCTCCGTCGTACAGAGAACGCAGGACATCGCCGCCTAAGGACGACCCTCTGTCGGGACTCGACGCTGAGCGTTCTGGAGGAACCTCGACAGAAACAACCAGCATGACCGCGAACGAAGAGTCGTCGATTTTTACGTCTGAAATAGAAGACTTCTCCACGGGAGCCAAGCGCAAGTCGTCCGTCTGCTTCCAGATCAAGTCGTGCAAAACAGGCAGCGGCGGGTCGACGAGTTCCTCGCTCGCGAACGCAGCAAGCTCGCGGTCCTCGTCACTGACGAAAAGTGTTTCCGAGTCGCACAAAATATATCCACGCACCCCTCAGACGACGCAGTTTGTCGAGCTCGATGACCAAGACGATGAACTCCGGGAGGGGCTGGAAAACATCACAGTGGACGACACCACGCCCGTGGAAAACAAACGGCCTGCGCCGGCAAAGAAATACACCGTCCAGAGCGAGCCGTCGCCGGTGTTCGACGCGACGCTAAGCAACACGTTCGACCTCAAACTAACACACTCCAAAATCCTCGAGCGCCGCAAAATCAACGGGTCCCTAAAAACAGGACCAGAGCTATAGCACCTATCGAGCAGTACGATCCTTCACGAGCTATTATATAACATTGTAGACATGCATAATTATACGTGTGCTAGTAATGGTTCAGCCGCCACAAGCGCACCTTGCCGGCCTCGTTGCCCGTCGCGAGCAGCTCGTTGTTCGGGCTGAAACACACGCTCGTCACACGGCCCAGCGGCGTGCCGCTCGTCGGCCAGTTCGAAAACACCCGGCACGTCGGCAGGTGCACCAGCCGCAGCGCGTCTCTCTTGTCACGTGACGCAACGCACATGACCTGTCCGTCGCTGGTGAAGTCGATGCTCGAGATCGTCGTGACGAGGTTCTCGACGGTGCCGGCCGGCCGGTGCGAGCCCTTGAGGCGGTCGTACACGTTGACGATGCCGACGTTGTTGCCGACGGCCAGCCACCTGCTGTTGCTGCCGCCAAACTTGATTCTGGTGACGCCGGTTCCGGAGTCGTCTGTCCATCTGTCGAGCGTCGTTCCGGCGTCGACGTCGAACTCCCATACCTCGCCGGCCCTGTTGACGGCGGCGAGCGTTGTGTGTGCGTCTTTGGCGGTCGTTTGCGAGAAATCAAAGTCCACCAGCGTGCCCTCTATCTTGAATCCCTTGAGCCAGACACCGGTCTTTGGCGAGATGATATTGATCCAGCCGGAGTTTCCCATGAGACCGAGGTACTTGCCGTTTTTGCTGATGCGGAAATGTTCAAACGAGCGCTGTGTTTTTTCGTGGCCGTACATTCTGCTGATTTTCTCGATCGAGCCACCAAGCACGTCCCATTTGTGCATGTATCGCCGTCTTCCAGCGGCGAAAATGTCGTCGCCGTTGAACGCCGCCGTCTGGATAGGCGAGTTGCGCAGATGCAACGACGTCACGAGGTTGTTGATTTTCCCGTCGATGTGGTAGATTCTGAGCGTACGGTCGTAGCCTCCGGTCATCAGAAGCGGCTGCGACTCGTGGAAACAGAGTGTCTGGACGGCCGACCTTGATATTTTCTTGATGTTGGCGTCTGTCAGCCGCGAGATGTCGATCTTGCCCGCCGGCAAGAACCGTGTGTCCTGGCTTCTTACGTTATGGGTCTGGTTGCTTTTCAGGAACTCCAGCAGCGGGTTCGTCGATGTGAGAACGTCTGTCGACGCGTGCCCGGCCTCGGTGTCCTGCTCGTGCTCGTCCTCGGAGTCTCCTTCGATTTGGTCGGCCCAAACAGGACGGGGATGAATTCTCTCGAACTGCTCCCGCAGCCGGTGGATATACTGCTTGCCTCTGATCTTGTCGTCCTGGGCGGTTCTGCGCAGCTTGCGCAACCTGTCAGCGCCCAGAAGAGACACACTGACTTTTTCGTCGTCGCTGTCCTGCCACGCCGCCTCGTCGTCGTCGCTGTACTCGCTCATGGAGTCGGAGGCTGGCTCGTTGTCGGAGTCTGTGTCCATTCTGTCGTCGTCGCTCTCGTCGACGAAGTAGAGGTCCTCGTCTGCCATGTTCTCCACCTCGTCACTCGCGGCATCGGACTCGGACTCGGAAAGGGCGTCTCTGTTTTTCAGCTGGTCCAGATGCTCGTCCTCACTGCTATCGTCGTAGGTGAACAGATCCTTCTCCTCCTGTTGCTCAAAATCAAACAGTTTGTCGACATGCTTCAGATTCTCGCTGAATCCCTCGCTGTCACCAAACACGAGCTTCTCCAGGTACCGCTCTTCCTCGTCGGGCGGAGGTATTTCAACAGACATGGTTCTATAATTTTTGCTAATTTTTTTTCTAAATTTTTTGTAGTGCGTAATTCAAACATTTTCGCTAATTAAAACATGCGTTCTTCTTTGGCAAGATTCAAGTACGTATTTCTGGCCCCTATCCATACTAACGTACAGCCACGGCTCGTCATACTACAACAAATACACATACCAGATGTCGCCTGCCATGCTGCGGGCCAGACAGCCATACTTTTGGAAAAATCTGGCTCTGTTCGGGCTGCTTGCTGGCATCTCTGGCGGAGTCTACCTGTACACATACTCGTTCCTGATGAAGGACGACTTTGAGGACATCCCTATTCCGCCAATCAGTGACGAGCAGCTTGCAGAGCTGAAAAAGGAGTATGAGGCCACCCGCAAGAAGTAGCCTCAAAGCGCACCGTTTAACTGTACATACACTATTTAATCTCAAGTACGCTCTATCTGTCACCATGCCTGCCCTTTGCCGCCAGTTTCCGCCTGTCGGACTCGATCTGGCGCCGGATCTTGTCGCTATTCTTCTCTGTGAAACTGATCACGTTCGACAGGTTGTTGTTCCCGACTGCGTAATACGTGGCACGCGAGTTCTGCAGAACGATGTCCTTGTGGTCGAGTTCGCCGGAGCTGATGAGTCTTTTGTTTTCAGCGTAGAACTTCGCCATGTCGAGCTCCACCATCTTGGGCGAGTCTGCTTCGTCAGAAGCCCTGGACTCTGTCTCTTGTGCGTCTCCGTCCTCGCTATGTTCCCGCGGCTCTTGGGCAACTCGCAGTTGGTCCACATCAACGCCGTTTTCCGCCACCTCAAGCTTGGCGCTCTGCTTGATCCCCAGCACCTTGCCAAGATCCAGCTTGGCCAGCGACGACTTCTGCGCTGACGGCTTCTGGACCCGTCCAGAGTTCACTTTTTCGCCTGTGTGTGGCTTTTTCTCGTTCCGATCGCTCAAGTCCTCGTCTGATTCATAGCCCTGCAATAACCCCATAGATCAAAAAAAATCCTAAAAATTATTTCCATTATGTCTTGTCAGATCTGCAACGAGGCCCCGTCCAAATATAAATGCCCCCGCTGCGGACTCAAATAGTAAGTGCAAAATCTCTTCTTCTCTAACACACAGCTGCTCGCTGAAATGCTACAAGTCCGAGAAGCATCAGGATCCAGAGACACCAGCATCGCCCCAGCAAAAGCCCGCAAAGCCACTGCCAAAGGTGGACGATCCGGAGCTTCAAACGCTGCTAAACTCGCCAGAGTTCGTGCAGTATCTGAAAGAGCCCGTGATACAGCTCAACATACGAATCATCAACGAGATCCTCAGCGATGTGTCGATAACACAGGAATACAATACAGAGGGACGGACAGAGGTAGCCATACGCAAGATCAGCAATCTACGCTATAAAGGGCTTGAACAGAATGCCGCGTTCGACGAGTTTTGCAACCTGGTGCTGAAGTTGCTTGAGAACGAGAACGAAAATCCTGCACTGTAATCAAACAATCAGCTTGCCTTTGAATTTGTTCTTCGGAACACCCTTGACCCCCGTCAGCTTGATGTGGAACAGCTTGCCGCCTTCATCCAGGGGAACAGATCTCAGCTTGTCAGGGTTGTCTAGGTTGAGGTCTGCGGTGGTGACGAACATCTCGTTGAGGTCTGGACCGCCCAGCGTGACACAGCTGACTCTCTGCGCAGGGAAAGTCCATCTGTGGACAATGTCTCCGTCAGGATTGACCTTGATCACGCTGGCCCCGCCCCATAATGCAACATACAGGTTTCCCGAGGCGTCGATGCACGAGCCGTCGGGTCCCAGCTCGCCCATGATGCCGATCTGCGATCTGATCTTGGAAACAGGGAGAAACAGAGTTTCGGTGCTCAAATCAGGCAGTCCGGTGCTCTTGTAGAATTTGTACTTGTAAATGCCCTTTTCAGTGTCTGTCCAGTACATGATGTCGTCATGCCAGTTCAACCCGTTCGGACACGTGACATGGTCCTTGATGATCTTTGGGTGTTCCCAGTCGTCCTTCGGAAACTTGTAGAAGGTAGCCTGGTTCGGCAGTTCTTTGACAAAGTCGCAGAATGTGCCGATCCAGAAGTTGCCCTCCGAGTCAATGGCGCCCTCGTTCGAGCGCATCGGCACCGCCTTCTTGAAGTGCTCCTTCTCCGGGTACTTGGCCATGTGTTTGAACTGTCTGGTCTTCAGGTTGTACTGGCCAATACCGTCTTCTACACCACAGACGTAGATGTCCGGGTCTTCGGTAAAGCCGACAACACCCACCGAGGCGCTCACTTTGTACTCCTCCACCTTGTCTGGGTTGTCCAGGAAGGCTCTGTGGATTTTGCCCTCGATGATGTCCACCCAGCTCAGAGAGTTGTTATCCGGGTTGTAGGAGACTCCTTCTGCTAGTCTGCCTTGGAAGTTGGTAAATTGCTGCTGTTAGCGCTTCCGAGCAGCCAATTACGTACCTGAGTCACATTCGTGGTCATCTTGAAAAGAAGAGATAAAAATTTATTGGTAGAAATCGTTGTAGAGCAAACAAACACACGCTAAACGTCTGGGGAAGCAAGCGTATAAACAAAACAATAATTTTATTATTTTTGGTGTATATTTTCCATGTTCCGATATCCTCCAGAAATTACCTCAGTGCTGGCGCCGTTGGTGGTCGTGCAGGGTTTAGGGGAGGAGGGCACTCTGTTCAAACAGGCCAGCGTCCCGGAGTTCCCCGAAGACAAGCAGATACGGCTGCATGACGCAGACTCTCCAGATAGTCCGCTGAGCAGGCTGTTCTCCGATCCCGACACTGTTGAGCGCAGATTGCCGAGCGTGCAGGTTGCTTCCGGGCTGGAACTGGCGCACGTGCTAAAAGACCACTCTCTCGAGTCCGAGTACTGGTACAAAGACTATGAGAAAAAGCATCTGTCGTTCAGGTTTAAATTCGCGGGATCGACGTTCCGGCTGCCCAAACACGCCGAACGCGCCGACGACGACCGCAGCGTCTCGTCCGACGGGTCTGCGAGCGCGTCGCCGATCTCGCCAATCAACCCAGACTCGCCTTGCTACAGATCAATTCTGCCCCTGGAATGGATCCAGAAATATAGAGAGCTGCTGCCGTCTGTATTTATTGCCGTGCACGAGCTGGACGCCGGGTCGGACGAAAACGACAAGACGCTGGCATTGGAGCTCAATGATACCCGTGAGAAGCTGGCCAAGCACGGAATCAAGTTTGTCTGTGTGCTGCTCTGCTCGTCTCCAAGCACCCCGGAGCTGGAGGAAAGAGTGGCCACTCTGCGCAGAACAACGAGCCTGCCGTCGAAAACGGGCATTCTCGTGCTCCCGGCGGGCAGCCAGAAGGAGCTGGAGTCATTTGCTGGCGTACTGATGGCGCTGATCCGGCCCTGGTGCACCGAATACTACGCTGTGCGGGAAAAAAAGATCAAGAGACAGCAGCTTATGGACGCCTCGTACAGCGAAAAATTCTGGCTTGCGAGACAGGCACTGAAGAGTGCAGTTCTAGGCGAGCTGAAAGGCGTCACCGAACACAGCACGAAGCTGATGGAGTACTCGTACGAGAAGCTCATTGACGTGATCCGCAGCATAAGTCGTGAAACTCAGCCCGAAAGATGGCACGAATGTCGTTTGTTGCTGGATTTTGCCGGCATACACATCACACGCGGGTACCTTGTGCTGGGGAATGCCAACATGGCATACAAGAAGTTCGACATCCATCTGCAGAACATTCTGTCCGTGCTGCCGTCTCGCTCTTTGAAATCGTACCCTGTGATTTCGTGGCTCGCTCTGCAGCTGACCTGGCTCGCGCAACTGGTCGAGAAGTGTCCCGAATCGATTGTTTCCGTTGAGCGGCCTTTCCAGCAGCACTCATCGTCCAAATGGTTTGGCACTTCCGTCGACGGGCTGCCCATGCCGCACGGAGGATACATTTACTTGCAGGCGTGCTCTTTGGTCCACAGACGTGAGATTCAGGCGGCCAGCGGCGCCGACGTCTACGACACGTACATGGCGCTGAGTCCAGACGAGGAAAAGCAGTTTGATTACCACGGGACGCGCGTCCGGCTGCTGTCGCGCGCACTGGAGTTGTTCACGAGAGCGAAAAAGACAAAATTCAACAGAAGCGAGTCGTACGTCTACTTCCAGCTGGGAGAGGAGTACTTTGGTATGGAGAACTACTCGATGGCGGCAAACAACTTCCTAGTGGCTCTTTCTGCGTTTAAGAACGAAAAATGGAACCAGATCGCGGCCATGATTTTGTTTCGGCTGTTCCAATGCTCTGTGAAGCTGGAAAATTATAAGGACGCACAAATTCGCCGGCTGCAGCTTTGCACGCTGGAAGACCGGTTTGTGGCGCGGTACCAAGACGACCTCGGGCAGGAAATGCCGGTCGACGAGCCTGTTGTGCTGAAGGAACCGCTATTCGATGGTCATCTGGTTTTCAAACACCCGTCCGTCTCGCTGCACGAAAAAGTGCACTTTCAGCTGTATCTGCGCCCGCTGGTGAACAGCCTGATGGCAGAGCTTGTTGCCGAGCGCGTGGAGGTCGTCTTTGCTGGCGGGGAGTTCCGTGTTGTCGTTGAGAACGAGACCGGGCCGAACACACCGCTCTGTATAGTAACGGACGGCCGTGCAAATCTCGACTTTTCACGCAAGCAGGCCAAAGTGCTGCAATTTGAGCTGCAACCAGACAAAATCGGCAAGTTCACGGTTGACAGTGTGCGCCTGGTGCTGCGTTCTGGTTCGCTTTCGTTTGAGAACCAGCTGGTGTCGGTGTGCCGGTCGCCAGACCGGCTAAAATGGTACAGGCCGTCTAGCTCGAAATTCAACAAGCCGTTCGAGTGCGAAATCGTCAACGGGGCGCAGAACGGGTTCGAGGTGATCCCGAAACCGCCCGAGGTCGATTTCCGCGTCAGCCACGCCAGCATCGCATATAAGGGAGAAAAGGTGCCGATCACAGTGCACATCGGCAACCAGGACGAAAACAGCTTTGGTCTGCGACTCCACGCCACAGGCAAACTGGCCACGACGTCTCTGAAGGTCACGTGGGCCGACGAAGCAGACCACAGCGCCAGCTACCGTGTGTCTGACGCTCTTAGACCACATGACTCCGCAGACGTCGAGCTGTTCGCGCATCTTCCGCTGGCAGAGACGGACGGCGACACGGTGAGAATCGACCTCCAGGTGGACTATCTCATCGACAACAACGACAACACTGTGGTGCGCAAGACCAAGCCTGTGCAGATCCCGGTCGTCGACCTGTTCAAGACCAGCTTCAGGCTCTATCCGTCGCTGTCGTCGCATATTCCGTCACTCTTCGATGTGAGCGCGGCGGAAATCGTTGCTGTGCCGTCGCACGACCGCTGTTGGCGCTCGAAGCTGGCTATTGAAAACGTCTCTGCCGAGGACGTGGCCATTTCGAACGTTTCCGTGGAGATCAATAAAACAACGCCGGAAACGGTCGTGGAGACGACTCTGACGGACTTCCCGGTGTCGCAGCTGGGCGCAAAAAGCACCGGCGACGGCTGGTTCGAGTTCCGGTGCCGGTGCGCGGACGGCGTATTCAAGCGGTCGATGGGGCTCGAGCTGTACCTGTCCTTTGAGTACGTTTTGCAGGGGCGGCCGCAAAGCCTGACAAACCGGTACAGAGCCCTCCTTTGGAAGGGCACGCTGCCGCACATGGACCCGCGCACGCTGGTCAGCGTCGACTACGCGGCAGACGCGCTGCACGTGACGTACGTTATTGAAAACCCGACGTCGCGCATTTTCCAGTTCAGCACGACGCTGTCGACGAGCGAGAACTTCAAAATCAGAAACTACAGAAACCAGCACAACTTCTCGGTGCTGCCGTTCATGAAGCAGGTCCTGCGGCTGGAGTACGAGCAGCTGGCCGGCGAGGAGTGGACCAAACTGCCAGAGTTCCGCATCTACGACCTCAACTACAAGATCTACCTAAACGCGCAGCCAACGAGCGACCGGTTGCAGTCGCGCACCGACGGTGTGTACGTGCGCAAGTAGTAGATGGAAGATAGACTCGCAAATCCATTAAGTACCTAGTTGATCTTCAACAGCTCGACATCGAAGATGAGAGTAGCATTGGGAGGAATCAGGCCGGGGAAGCCTCTGGAGCCGTAGGCCAATGGGCCCGGGATCGTCAAAATGGCCTTCTCGCCCAGTGACAGCTTGGAAAATCCTTGTTCCCAGCCCGCAATCACCATGCCCTGGCCTATTCTAAACTGGAAAGGCTTGTTTCTGTCTCTCGAGGAGTCGAACTTCTTGCCGTTCTCCAGCGTGCCCGTGTAGTGCACAGTCACCAGGTCACCTGGCTGTGGGTACGTCTTGCCGTCTCCTGGGGCAATGGTTTGGATTTTCAACTCTGACATGTCTAGTGGCAAACGATATAAAATATGTTAATGTACAAATTTTCGTGCATTATTTTTTCCGCGCCGATCGTCTCACCGACGGCGTCGATGGAACCGACGACGCCCCGGCACGAGCCCTGCCGCGCCCGCCCGGCGTCGCCTTGACAGGCGTGTCCTTGGGCTTGAAGTTGCGCGGCACGCTCTTCGAAACCGACGTCTTGCGCTGCTTCCGCATCGCTGGCGTCGCATGCATGGCCCGTTTCGCAGGCACCTTCTCGCCGCCCGTCTCCTCCTTCTCCTCGTCGTCCTCGTCCATTTCGTCGTCCTCGCCGCTCTCTTCGTCGTCCACGTCGTCCTGTGCCTCGGTCTCCGCGTTTTCCTCCGCCTTCTCGTCCGCCTCCGCGTCATTAACTGCCTCCTGCTCCATCTCCTTCTTCAAGTTCCGTCTCGTCGTGCGCGTGCGCGGCTTCTTCTCCTCCCGCACACTCTTGCGACGTGTCTGCGTGCCCCCTTTCTCCTCCTCGTCGCTGCTGCTTTGTGCACCCGCCGCATCCTCCGTCTCGGCGGTCTCCTCCTTCAGCTTCACCCGCTTTTTGCGCCCGCTCCGCGGTGCCTTCTCCTTCTCCTCGCTCTCGCTCTCCTCGTCTGTCCGCAGCTTGCGCGAAATCCGTCTCTTTGGCGTCTTTTCGGACTCACCCTCCTCCTGCTTCTCCTTTTCGTCGTCGCTCGCCTCGGCCGGCTCCACCGCCACACGACGCCGCGTTCTCACGCCCTCCTTCGCTTCAGCCTCTTCCTCGGGCTCTACTGGCGTCTCTGTCTTGTTGCGCCGCGAGCGCCGGCGAGTAACTGGTGTCCCAGGCGTCTCCTTGCCACTCTCTGGTTCCTCGCTCTTTACTTGCACCTCCTTCGCCTTCGTCTCGTCCTTGGACTTCCGTCTGGTACGCGACGCCAGCGAATCTCCGCGCTTTTCTTCCTCGGCTGCCTCCTCGTCGGTCTCGTTCTCGTCCAGCTTCTCTAGTCCCTTTAAATTATAGTACTTGTTTAGCTGCCGCGTCACATCGCTCTTGGTGACGCTGAATTGGGGGAACTTCTCACCCAAACGCTGGATGATCGTCGTATAGCTCGCCTCCCGCTCCTCGCCGAGCGGCTTGTGGTAACATATGAGATTTAGCAGATACAGTGTCTGCTCGCGCGTCCACTCCATCGTGCACAAAAACACAAGCCGTTCTTTTTTTCACCACCTGCCATTTTACGGTGCTAGGAGGGGGTCTCCGGCGGGAGTAGGTTTCTGCCCTAGCAACGAGGTCTGCTATATGTCGCGCATGCAAAGCTGTCGCGTCCGTCTCCTGTATTCTCAGCCCACCGTCCGGTCCAAGTAATCCGTGATATTCTCCAGCATCTCCTTCTTGGTCTTCGCTTTCGGAATTAGGTTCGCCTTCGAGTTTACGTACACCTTCAGCTGGTCCGAGGTGAAATCATTCAGCTGTCCCAGCTTGTAGGCTTTCAGCACGATGTCGTCGGTCAGCAACATAGCCCTCTTGTCCTCACGAGTCGGCTGGACGTTCAGCTGCTGGAAGTTGTCCACTCTGTTCAGCTCTGCACGCACTGCGGCCACTAGGAGGCTCAGTTTCTTGGAGTTTCCCAGCCGGTTGCGCAGCTCCATGCACTTTTTCTTCAGCTGGTCCTGCCCATCGATCATCTGCTGTTTCTGTATTTCCAGCGGGACCTGCGGGTCGTAGTCGACTTCACGCTGCAACAGATGGTCCTCTAACACTTTGAAGTACCACTCGATCTGCGGGTTTGGTAACGGCCTGAATATATCCACAATCTCTGTAACCAAGTCCTCGATCTGATTGGGAAAGATTGGCGCGCTCGGCTCCATCTGCAACAGATAGCCCGGCAGGCAGCGCACGTCGTCCTTGAACGGGAGTGGGATGAGCGCAAGGCCGTCAGGATACGGCTCGATGCTCGTGGTGTACCCGAGCGAGGCAGCGGTGGGGACCAGGTAGTACGCTGTGGGGGCCTGGTTTTTGCGCGTGGACCCCCACGCAAGCGCCATTTTGCGTTTTGCCGTGAGCGACTGGTACAGTGCCGAGAAAGATCGGCGCGAGTGCGTGTACTGCTCCAAGTCGCTCGGAGTGACCAGCGCAGGCGTGCCCACGGAATAGTGGTGGACAAAGTACTCGATCTTGCGGAACCCAACAATCTGGAGCACAGGTTTGTTGTCGTTGTCGAACGGCTTGGCTATGAGGTCTCTGTCCAGTGTAGCGTGCTGGTTCTCAAAGCCAATGGTCGATACCACGTTCTCGTCGTTGACCTTGGCGCCCGTGGTGGTGTCGAGCTTTACCGACTGCGACTCCACGTACCTGTATGTGCCATTGTCGTCGAAGAAACGGTAAGGGCTCTGCAACCGGGGCTCTTTGAATAGCGGACATCCCTGAACAGAAATCTTGATGTCTCGCAGCGCCAGAGTGCATTTAAAGGAGGTCCGTCTGAGTTCCTTGGTTCGCAGAATTTTGTCTTCGATCTGATCCATGTCCAGCTTTTCCACAGCAGGCCGGAACCGGTCAAGAGTCTCGAAGATAGTCTGATACTCTGACAGATCGAAGTCGGGCTTGTTGGCGAGCAGAAAAGGCGTGATGTTGATTTTTTCCAGGCTGAGGTCGTTGAGGATGTTCCAGAGGGTGATTTTGCGCGAGGTGTTGCCGTTAAAGGGTCGATCGCAGTCTGAGAACAGGAAGACGCGACGGACCGTGTACGGTTTGGTAAAGCGTGGGGGAGCCACAAAGTTGTCGCGCGCGACCTGCAGCATGCGGGCAAGTTGCTCCCCATAATTGATTTCCGGGTTTTCCTCGAGCACAGCCACAGAGTCCCCATCGAACTGCTCTACCGTCTGCAATTGGTCGATGCTGATGTCCTGCAGCTCGAAGACGGGCAGCACGCCGTCGACCGACGCGTCCTTTTTGATGCAGTTGAAGAGAAAGCACCCCAGCCCCGTGTTGGGCTGGCTCTTGACCAGGTCTCTGATCAGCCCGCCCACACAGGACATGATCCTGGGCACATGGCTGCGTAGCGTGGGCGTCAGGTGCAGGGCAAAAATAATGCCCTGGTGCAAATCCTTCTCGTCGAAATCAGAGCTCATGGCAGAAACTGGCTCCTCGTATAAATTATTTTTTTTCGTTCCATTTTTTTTATTTATTGGTTATCATGGGTAAACTCTTAGACCTTGTGCTCCACCCGACCGAGCTGAAGGCCGTCGTGCAATTGTAAGATCCTCCCGGTTGCCCGTCCACTAACTAGTATAGCAAGTTTTTCAGACACGTGGAAAACCCACTGGACACCAAGTCGCAGTCTCCGTCCGAAGCGATGTGCTACAAGATGCTGGCGCACTCTTCGCGTTCTTTTGTCGCCGTGATTATGGAACTGAACCCTGAGCTGCGCAATGTCATCATGCTGTTCTACCTGGTTCTCCGAGCGCTCGATACGGTCGAGGATGACATGACACTCGACCCAGAGCTGAAAATTCCTCTGCTGAGAGCGTTCGACTCGAAGCTGAATCTCAAGGACTGGACATTCCACGGCAACGGACCGAACGAAAAAGATCGTGTCGTTTTGGTTCATTTTGATAGTGTTCTCACCGAGTACCACAAACTGCAGCCGAAGTACCAGGACGTCATCAAGGACGTTGCGCACAGGATGGGCAACGGCATGGCTGACTACGTGGTGAATGACGAGTTCAACCTGAACGGCGTGGCCACCGTGAAGGACTATGACCTGTACTGCCACTATGTCGCAGGACTAGTGGGAGAAGGACTCACGCGGATGATTGTGGCAGCAGGCTTTGGACACCCGGACCTGGCCGACAAAATGTACCTCAGCGAGTCTATGGGTCTTTTCCTGCAAAAGACAAACATCATCAGAGACTTCCGCGAGGACCTGGAGGACGGACGGTCATTCTGGCCGAAGGAGATCTGGGCCAAGCACACAGACAAGCTCGCCAACTTTGCACGGCCCGAGTATCGCCAGGAGGCCCTGAACTGCAGCACTGAGCTCGTGCTCAACGTTCTGGGCCACGTCAGGGACGTCCTGGTGTACCTCTCGATGGTGTACGACCACTCCACGTACTGTTTCTGTGCGATTCCGCAGGTGATGGCTATCGCTACGCTGGCCTTAGTGTTCCAGAACCCGGATGTGTTTGAGAGAAACGTCAAGATCAGGAAAGGAGAAACGTGCAGCTTGATCCTCGAGTGCAGAACCTACGAGGGCATGCTCAGGGTGTTCTCCAGATACCTCAGGGTCATCCACCACAAGTGTCCGGTTTCCGACCCGCTGTATCTCGAGATCGGAATGAAATGCGGCGAGCTCGAGCAGTTCATCGAGGAGCTCAATCCGGACCCAAGCCATCTGCCAAAGGGTCTCGAGCCACGCAAGACCGTGTACTCGCAGCTGGCCCAGACGAAGATCCGGAAGGATGTCGTGGTGGCCAAGAAATTGTGGAGAGAGCAGTTTGCGTGCAACGCGTCTCTGGCTCTCATCGCGGTGTGTGTCGTCACTTTGTTATCTAAAGCCTACTAAAAGACTACTATATCACCCATTGCGAGTTACCGTAGTCCGTCGCGTAAAAGTACTCCGGGTGGTCGGGCAAGCGCTCGTGGACAAGCGCTGTGCGGTGCTCTTGGCTGTCCAGCGTGCTTTGTATGTGCTCGAGCGGCACGATCATCTGCATTTCTGGTCTTTCTGCAACCAGCTTCAGTTTCTGGTCGTTCGTGCTCACCGACACGTGTCTGAGGTACTCGACGCAGTTGTCTGGCAGCTCCCGGCGCTTTCTGATCTCTGCAATTGCAAGATACAGCGTCTCGTGCTCTGTGCCGCTCGCGTGGCACTGCAGAAGAGCCAGCACGTCTTTATCGGACAGCGGAATATTCAGCCGTGCGGCCAGCTCCAGAATGTTCAAGCTGCACAGTTTAGCAGCGTGCTTCGCCGCCCCCTCAAATAGGACGTGGAAATGGCGGTCCTCGAGCAGGTGCTGCAAATTGTTCCCGACCACGTAACGCAGCACAAAAATCATGCTACCAAAATGGCCGCAGAAATATATCGAGCGCAGCGCAGCGTACAGGGCCAGCTGCACGGTCCGCGGCTTGAGCCCGCTAATCTCGTTAAAATGCTCTTCTATCTCCTCGTAGTTGTTTCTCGCAAACAGCTTGTCCTGGAACATTTTGGGCGCGAGCTCGTCGTATGAGATGGGGATTTCCAGCTTGTCGAGGAATTCCCAGCTATATGTGGGTCCCAGCAAGGCCGCCGCCGTCGTCGCCACGGGCACCTGCGCCTCCTGATCGCGCACCTTCAGAACCACATCGAATGCTCGCTCTAGGTCCTTGTTTTCCACGAAAAGTCGGCACAGGTCAAGCAAAAACTCGCTCGTGAACTCTGTGCGTGCTATGTCTGGATACACGGCCGCGACGACGTCGTAGTTGGAGTTCTTGAGCGCGGTGGCGGCCAGACTCGCGTAGTTCAGCGGCGTGAGCATCGTCGACGGCAGCTTTCGCAAAATAAACAGGACTGTCTCGGTGTCGTTTCTGTTACTCGCCTCGATCAGCAGCGTGATCGCATGCAATCTCTCGACAGCCCGCGGGTCCGCGAAGAATTCGGCGCTGCGGAACTCCCGAACGGCCATCTCGTAGCTGCCGTGCAAAAGAAAGCCGCGGATCTTGTATCCGCGCGCGAGATCGGGCGTCTTCTGCTCGACGTAAGTGAAGAACAAATGGTTGTAGTACGGATTATTTTTGCGCAGAAACACCTTGAATGTGAAGTCCAGGAAGCCGGCTGCTGCGTACTGGGCCTGCTGCAGCACGCCGTACACCTGCGGGAGCTTGTTGTGCAACGACTCCTTGGGCCCGAGCTCGGCGAGTTTTTTGAAGAGTGCCGTCTTGTGCTTTTTGGTGGCCCTGGGCAGCGACATGAAATTTATTCAAATATTTTTTACTTCTCCACATTTTTGTGTTTTTCGCCGATTGTCATGTTTGCGTCAAGATGCGGGCTCAAAAAGCCCCCGAGCGCCGTCTGCAAACGCTGGTCGTCCATCCACGTGTTCAACCGCGACATGAAGCTCAAACAGCGCGAACGGGCCGCGCGCGACGAAGAGAGCCAGATGGTGGAGTATATCAGGGACGAGGTTGCAAGACGCACGATCGAGCGGCTGGCGTTCCTGAAAACGCCCTTCTCGACGGTCATGGACTTTGGCTGCAACGCAGGCAACTTCGAGCGCCAGCTGTGCGACGTCCGCCCCGACGACGACAAGCGATGGCGCGACGACAAAAACCTGGTGCGATCCAAGATCGAGAAAATTTACATGGTGGACTCGTCGCAGAACATGCTAGATAAATATAGAGACGCCCCGTTCAACTCGCGGCTGAACATCGAGCGCGTCAACGCGGACGAGGAGGCGTACTCGCACCCGCTGCTGGCGAAGAAGGACATGTTCAACGTCATTGTGTCCAACCTGTCGCTGCACTGGATCAACGACCTGCCGACGGTCTTCAAGAAGCTGTACAACTCGCTGCAGCCGAACGGGTGCTTTGTCGGGTCCATGTTTGCCGGCGACACGCTGTTCGAGCTGCGCACGGCGCTGCAGTTGGCCGAGATGGAGCGCTGCGGCGGTCTTTCTCCCCGTGTGTCGCCGTTCGTCGAGTCGTCCGACGTCGGCACCCTCATGCAGAAGGCCGGCTTCCAGATGCTCACGATCGACGTCGAGGAGATCGTCGTGGAGTACCCGGACGTGCTGGCGCTCATGAAGGACCTGCAGCTGATGGGCGAGTCCAACTCCATCCTGAGCACGCCGCCTGCTCTGCGCAAGGACCTGCTGATCGCGCTGCAGCCGATCTACCACGCGATGCACGGCGACCCGCGCACGGGCAACCTGCCGGCGACCTTCCGGTTCGTGTTCATGATCGGCTGGAAACCTGGAGAGAACTTCCCGCAGCCGGCAGCACGCGGCAGCGCAAACGTGAATCTGAAGGACGCGCTAAACTGAGTCGCACTCAAGTTCCTGCAGAGCTTCCAGGGCAGCCAGCCGCACGCTTGCGGCCGGGTGTTCCTTGCTCAGCCTCGACAGCCGTGCCACACAGTCTGCTTTCGTGTCTGCTGGGTCTGCTATTGCGAGCTGGACGAACACGCGAATGGCTACCGCGAGCCGTCCCGGGTGTGTTTTCCCGAGCGTGAGGTTGTACACGCGCACAAAGATGCTCCGCACAGCAACGTCGGCTGGCAGCGGCAGGTTCAGCTCCAGTGCGTTGCACAGGAACCGCAAGCAGGCGTCCTGCGTTTTGGTAGCACGTTCGACGCGGCCCTGTGCGGTGCCGAGCGGCTTCAAAATCGACAGAATGTCGCCCAGCACGGTTTTTCGGTCGTCCAGCCGCTCCCAGGCCTGGAAGAACGCCAGCAGCGCCGCGTTGGTGGCTTGCGCCAGAGACTGCTGGGACCCGGCAGAAAAACAGTAGCCCTTCCAGAACTCGCGAGAGAGCTCTCTGTCTTGCACGAGATGCGCACGGTAGATATTCATGAGGGCCTGGAAATGGTCCACGTCGGACTCTGGCGGGGCGAACTGCCAGCCGTTGAGCTTTGCCGCGAGCTTAAGCGCCGCCACACGCAGCCGCTCCATGGTTTCGCCTGCTATGCGCAGAAGTTTGCGGTTAATGAGCGCGCGGTTGCCGAATTTGTCTCTATTGGCCTCGATGAGCTTCATTGTCGCCGATCTCACCAGACTCCCGACGTCGCCGCGGTTGGTGACCGTGTAGTCGTCGAGACAGGCAATCAGAGTCTGTTTCTGGTGCTCAGCCACGTCGTGGCGGTGCAGATACTCTGCGAGCGACAGAATGAGACAGCTGCGCAGCTCTGCGTCGGCCGGCCCGGCCACCAGCCCCAGCACGTTGTCGAGTCTTGCTTCCAGCCAGTGTGCGAGTCCAACGGCGCGCGCAGCCACCAGACTTCCGTTTCGAATATACGACAGCCATTTCGTGATATATTTTTCTGGTAGCACGAGCACCCCCGCGAGCTCGCAGAACCGCCGCGAAACCTGGTCGCTGCCGTTTCTGACCACGCTGAAGACGGTGTCCAGCTCGTGGTCGTTCGGAACAAATCCGTGGCGACACAACACTGTCAGGAGGTGCAGGAACTCCTCGCCTTTGTGGAACGGGTCTCTGTGGAAGTCGAACGTGAACTCCACGAAAAGCTCGTGGTATTTGTCGGTGTCGAGCTCTGTTGCGTCCTGGAGCAGCTCCGCAAGCACATAGAATCGTCCTGGCCGAAACTCTTTCTCGAAGTACCGTCCGATCAGCTGTGTATCGCCGATCTTTCGCAGCGTCTGTGCTGCCCGTGTGCGGATCTCGTAGTCTCTGTGCAGAACGGCGTGCTCCAGCGCTGCCTGGATCTCTCTCTCCAAAAGCCCCATCTTGCAAATGTCCAAACTCAGCGCAAACGCCCTGTCGAGCTGTCCCAGCGCCGTGTAGTCCAGGGCCTCGACCAGTTTCACCTTGAGGCTGTGCCTGTCGTGGCGGTCGAAAATGTCGCCGTGGCGGCCGACCACCTCCTGCACGCACGCGGCGCCCGCGCGCCGCACAATCAGCTCCTTGTCGAAACAGCAGCACAGCACCAGGTCGCGGAAAAATGCCCGCCACAGCTCAAGGCCCACCTCGTCTGTTCTGTACCGTTTGGCCAGCGACCAGATGATGAAACACGTCGCGTCGCGCACATTCGACCCGACTGCGTGGGTCACGCGGTACTGCTCCAGGAAAAGCGTCTGGTGCAGCAGGGCAGCCAGCTCGGGCAAGAACGCCGTGTCCAGCTGTCTCGTGCGCGCCTGCTCGCCGATTGCCAGCAACACGCCGTGGAAGAGCTCGACGTCGATCGACTCGGCGTCGACGCGGCCGTCGGCAGAGAGCTCGAGCTGTGCAACCAGCGCACGCACCACGTCGTTGCGCAGCTGCTGCGGGAGCAGCCCCGCGATCTTCGCCAGCTGCTTTGCCACAGAGTACCGGATAACCGTGCTGGCGTGCCCGACAAAGTCAAACAGATAGTTAAATACCTCCTCGACCGCGTCGTAGTCGCCGGTCCGCACAAAATGGACGCCCAGCTTGCCGAGGTTCTTGACAAAAAACCGCAAGCACGAGGCGTTCGGCGTGTCCAGCTCGTTTGCAATCAGCACCAGCAGGCGCTGCCCAAACAGCTCGAGCGTCTGTGGCGCACACAGCCGGAACAGGTGGTTTGTCGTTGTGAGGAGGCCGAGCTGCTCAAACACGCTTTTTTGCTCCCACGCGAGCGAGTTGAAGTTGTCCGCGACAAAACGCTGGAGCAACGTCGCGCAGTCCGCACGTGACAGCAGCCGTGCCGTCAGCAACGCCGCCGCGTCGCTCTCCTTGCCGCTGGACTGGAGGTGTTTGCGGGAGAGGTCAAAGAGAGCCTCTGAGAGACCGGGCCTGACTTTCTCGAGCGGAAACGGCACCAGAACCAGGATCGACAGCCATACTAGCAGGAAAAAGGTCTCCTGCCACTGTGCACGGTCAGAAGCGCCGAGACGGCCCGTTTTGTCAATGACTGACACCAACAGGTACAGATCGCTCGTCAGACAGTTGGAGACCACCTTGATGCCTCGTATTTTGGCGAGGTGGTAGAATATCACGCCAACCTGCTCCCCGCAGGCCAGCTCGCCCGCCAGCACACGACGGTACACGTCCACCAAACGGCCCACAAACGAACGCAGCCGCGAGTCCAGGAGCTGGGGGTTTGGCTGGAACTGTTCAATGCGATCCAGCAAGGCCTGCAGGGCGCGCGGGTCGGCAGGCTGGCTCCCGCAAAGCGCTCTGTCAAGCCGCAAATCTATATCCCGCAGGAGCTGGTCTGCAAGCTTTGAGATCTGGACGTCTTCCATGTATTTATTTACAATATTTTTATTTTACATGAATATTTATGTGCACAGCCTTGATCGGACAGACAGATGGGGCCCAGTAAAACGGACGGAAGAAAAAGGACAAAGGCGTGTTGGGCAGCACACAGCAGTGCGCAGCCGTTAGCACGCTTCACTCCTTCAGCGTGGGCCGCTCGCGGCCCGGTTCTGGCACCTCCTCGACACGCTGGAGTTGCACGTCGAACTGGTCGCTGCGCAGCTCACGCAGTCCCCTGTCCAGCTCCTCGAGGTCTTCCGCGTCCTGTCCGTCTACAGTCTTGTACAGCAGCTCCATTTTGTTCATCCAGCGGTGTGTGCCCTGGTACGCGGTGCGTGGGACGGTGAACTGGGCGAGCCGGAAGCGCGGCGGCAGCGCGAGCGCGTGCACTGTGTCAAAGAGGTGCCAGGCGTCTTTCTGCGAGCGCGGATTGGGCACGAGCCGGAACGTAGCTCGGAACAAACGCATGTGCTGGACAGCTCCGGTGGCCTGAAATATTTGCGCAGGTTGCGCCGATCGACGCGGCGATCCAGAGATGGTATGGCGTAGTTGCAGCATGCTAAGCCTTGGCATAAAACGTGGCGAAGCAGCCCCGGCGCGCGCCGCATGGCTAAGCATCTATCGGGAGTATATAATGTTTGCTTGGAAGGAGCCAAGCGCTTGGGAACGGCAGCGACATCACACAGAAAAGCTGGGTCTGCATTTTTGATTTTTGCAACGCATATAAAAAGGCCGTTTCAGCGAGATTTTTCAGCAAAATGAATTTCCTACGGCTAGCACTGCTGGCCACGGCCCTGGCAGGTAACGCCAACGGCAACAGCGCCCACGCGACCGCGTCCGCCGCGTCTGCGTCAGTGTCCTCGTCGCAGGTCTACTCGGACCAGTACGGCGTGCTGCAGTTCCAGAACTTTGGCTTCGAGGGCTACTTCTTCAACGTGAAGAGCATCGACTCGAGCTCGAACGACTCGTGCACGTGCGAGGTCAACAGACACAAGCCGGTGAATTTCGAGGGCCCGATCTCGCCGCTCAACAACGAGGTCTCGGTGCACATCAGGGGCCCGATCAACCTGCAGAAATTCGGCTACTACGTCGCCGACGACTACACCTTCGGCCAGACCAACGGCTCGTGGTCGCGGCTCGCGTACTACGACTCCGACAGCCGCCAAGCGGACAACGTGACGTTCCTGGGCAACGTCGGTGAGAACGTCACGTGCCTCGGCAGGGCCCTCGACTACGTCGACGCCGACGGCGTGTCGCCCGCGAGCGAGAGCGCCGTGCTGGACAACGTGACGCTGCACTCCAACCAGGAGCTCGTCCTCATGTCGAACGTGACGTGCGGCGACTCCGGGTTCGGCAAGGACTGCGGCGTCTATAGAGACGGCATCCCGGCCTACCACGGCTACTACGGAACCACCAAGATGTTTCTGTTCCAGTTTCTGGCGCCCGAGGAGGACACGGTCAGCGAGGACACCGCGTCCTACAACATGCCGGCCATCTGGCTGCTGAACGCGCACATCCCGCGCACGGCGCAGTACCCGACCAACGCCAACTGCTCGTGCTGGAGCTCTGGCTGCGGCGAGTTCGACATTTTCGAGATCCTCAACACCACCGAGGCCCTGCACTTCTACTCGACGATCCACGACTACCAGGGCACCGGCGACATCGAGACGGGCCTGGCCAACGAGGGCTATCTGGAGCGCACGCCCGACGCCGTCATGACGGGCGGCGTTGTCTTTGGCAGCGACGGCACTGCCACGGTGTTTCTGTCGAACTCGACCAGTTTCGACGAGACCATCAGCAACGCCGACCTCAGCGACTGGATCTCGAGCGTGGAAAAGGCCGATTCCGAGCACACCATGATGCTGTCCTCGGCCACCAACACGATCAACGGGGCCGGGACGCTCGAAAGCAACTGGTGGACCCTGGGCCTGCTGGCGTTTATGTGTGTACTATAGAGAAGCAGGGAACACAAGCAGTGGAGCAGAGAGCTTGCGATCTGCGGTCGCTGCCACGGGCTGTGCTCTGCGATTTGCACCTATTTCTTACGTAATGCCAATCGCAACTTGTTTTTAATTTCGTTATGTCTGACTGGAGCGTTGATCCCGACAACCGGCGCAAGCTGCTGGCCCTGCAGAAACAGGGCGACAACAAGAAGTGTTTCGACTGCAAGGCCCCGAACCCGCAGTGGGCGTCGCCGAAGTTCGGCATCTTCATCTGTCTGGAGTGCGCAGGCGTCCACCGTGGTCTTGGGGTGCACATCTCGTTCGTGAGGTCCATCACGATGGACCAGTTCAAGCCGGAGGAGCTCAGCCGCATGGAGAAGGGCGGCAACGCTGCGTGCGCGCAGTATTTCGAGTCGCACGGCCTGGACCTGTCGCTGCCTGCGCAGCAGAAATACAACAACTATGTGGCCGAGGACTACAAGAGCAAACTCACGAGCATCATCGAGGGCAGGGAATTTTCCGAGCCTGACCACAGCGGCGAGACGTTGCCTTCCAAGGACACGCTGTCCTCCGATTCCAGGGACTCTGCGCTGCCAAACATGGAGCAGAACGAGGCCTACTTTGCCAAGCTGGGCCAGGCCAACGACACGCGTCCAACAGACCTGCCTCCGTCGCAGGGCGGCAAGTACCAGGGCTTCGGGTCCACGCCTGCGCCGGCTGCGCAGCGCGGGTCCAGTCTGTCTGGCTTCACGCTGGACGCCCTGCAGAAAGACCCGCTGGGAACGTTTTCCAAGGGCTGGGGCCTGTTCAGCACGACGGTGGCCAAGTCTGTGAAGGAGGTCAACGACACGGTGATCCAGCCCAGCGTGAAGCAGCTGGCCGAACAGGACTACGCACAGCAGGCCAAAAGGGCCATGGAGCAGTTCGGACAGAAGGTCCAGGAGACCGGACTGACGCTCCAGCAGCAGCTGGAGGGACAGAGGTCCGACGGAGGCAAGTACGGAAAGCTATTTGACGGGCTGGGAGAGGACGACGACAAGCCTGCTCCCGCTTTTGGTCTGGCCAGACCCAAGGAGAAGACCAAGTTGGATAGCATGGGCAACAACATGCCGTAGGCCAGACTGCCGGTAAACACGTTTTCGGCCTCTATAAACTGTTTAGAGAAGGTTTTTGACATGTTATTTCATAGGTACTAGTTGCCGTCTGATCTGATCGCAAGTATGTTTTAGGGAAAACGCGCGCGTGCAAAGGTGTATTTTTTTATCTTCGTCTTTTGCCGTTCGTGGAATCCCTTTCAGGATATATAAAGCACAAGCGTTATCCGTCCTGCTAATGAGCCCCGCTGTCACCGAGACCACCACGCAATCCGGCCAGATCCCGGAAGCCATCAGACCGGCCACTTCTCGCGGATACGCCCTCACAGAGAGAGGCGTGCACAACATCTCCAAGGGAGCTCCTCCTCCATTCCCTATCCCTGAGTTTGACGACCCGTACAAGAAGCGCGAATGGCTCCTGGAACACATGGCCGGCGCCTTTAGAGTTTTTGCCCGCAAGGGCTACACCGAGGGAAGTTCGGGACACATCTCCGTCAGAGACCCTGTGGACCCAAACACTTTCTGGATCAACCCGCTCGGTATCCATTTTGGCCTGCTCAAGGCCAAGGACATGGTCCAGGTCGACGAGGACGGAAATATCATTGGCGGAAACAAAGTGGCCATCAACGCTGCGGGTTTCGCTATCCACTCGGCTCTGCACAAGGCCAGACCGGACGTCAACGCTGCCTGTCACATGCACTCCGTGTACGGAAAGGCGTACTCTGCGTTTGGCAAGCCGCTTGAGATGATCAGCCAGGACGCCTGCAACTTCTACAAGTCGCATGCTGTGTACACAACTTTCGGTGGTGTTGCTATCGAGGCCAAGGAGGGCGAGGAAATCGCTGCTGCCATTGGCGATGGCCACGGCGCGATCTTGCAGAACCACGGGCTCATCACCGTCGGATACACTGTCGACGAGGCTGCGTACATGTTCTCACTGATGGAGCGCTGCTGCGAGTGTCAGCTTCTGGCTGATGCCGCGGAGAACCAGGGCAGAAAGAAACAGATTATCGGTGACGAGGAAGCAGCATACACCTACCACATGAACAGCGACAGGGAGACACTGTACATGGAGTTCCAACCTGATCTCCAGTGGGAGATTGCTCAGAACGACGACTTTTTGAGCTTCTCGAAGCAGAGTAAATAAATTGGTGCCCAAGTTTGAATTTTATACAAATACAACTTTCCTTGAATTTATTAAATTTATTTATTTCTTATCATGTCCGATTTCGATATGATGGACATTGAGGACCGACGAAGCAGCGTTGTGTCCCAGATGGCGAGGCCAGGCCAAATGCCTCCCAGCAGCCTTGTTTTGATCTTTGATACCAATTTCCTGCTCGATCATCTGCCGATAGTGGACGGCCTTCGCGGGCTGCCGGTGCCCCATCAGCTAATTATTCCCAACCAGGTCGTGAGAGAGCTCGACGGGCTCAAGTCGTCAAGCTCGCATGTCTCCGGTGCCGCTCGCAAGGCCATTGACTGGATCTACGGGTTTCTGCACAACAACGACCAGATCTTGCGGGTCCAGCGACTGCACGAGAGACTCGACCGCGGGGCCGTCCAAGACGACGCTATCCTGGACGCTTGTCTATTTTTTGGGTCAGAGAACATGGTTGTGCTGTTTTCGAACGACAAAAACCTGTGCGTTAAGGCTCTGGCCCAAGGCGTGCTCACAGTATCCTACCGTGAAGACATGACGTCGCAAATGATCGCCGACCGTCTAGTGGCAGAGTTCTCGCGGGTCAATGGCGATGTGATGGAGCTTGAGGTGAGCAGAGAAGACACACAAGTGGCTGCCGACAACGTCTATTCGCAAGTACACACGCTCGCTGTGGAGGCCATAGAGCACGTACTGCGGGAGGAATTTGGCGACGATTTCGACATGATAGATTACGACCCTTCGAAACAACATTCATTGCGCGACTGTTGCTACACACTCAGACACTACAGCATATCCACCTTCGGGAGCTATTTCTCTAACTCTGGCATCAATCCGCTAAAATTACTCAAAGAAAAGCATAGCATAGCAGAATATTCCAGCAAGCCCCAGTCGCAAGAGCAGCTGTCCGAGTTTGTCGAGTTCTGGGTCATTGTGTTAGAGGGACTCTACAAGAAGCGCAGCAGCGAGCAAAAGGCGGCGTTAAAGATGGTCATTGACGCGTGGCGCAAGACAGCGCAGACGGCATGATGTATATAGTACAGTAGATTAGCGGGTTCTTCTCTGTTTGATAGGGAAGTTGTAAGTGTGGTCTCTGAGCCGCTTCCTGGGGCTCGTGTCAGGTGCTGTCTGGGTGTTGGGCTTGCGGCGTTTGGACGGTTTAGTAGGCTCCAGCTCTACGTGCGCTGTGAATAGATTTTTCAGGGCCTGTGCAACCGACAAGTTAGACTGTTTGAAATTAGAGACGGTCTCGTCCTTTATTTGTCTGAACGACGTGCCAAGCGAGCTGCGGAGCGTGCCTGTCTGGAGAAAAAGACGCTGGATCTCGTCGCTCTGCAAAATAGCCTCGTCTTGCTCCAGGGTGTTGCCCAGGTAGTCCTGAGCGATGGACGCGGCGAGTTTCAGGATGATCTGGTTCTTCTTATTGAGCTCGTGCGCAAGGCTCGTCACGAGACTCGCCTCCAGCGCGCCCAGCCGCCCCACATGCGCAAGAAACTGTTTTCGAACAGATAACAGCTTATCGTCTGATAATCGCGTCAACGGAAACCGGAATTCGAGATCCGGCTTGCACAGGGTCACAAACCCGGGCTCTCTGCGCAAAACAACGCCATGCAGGTCAGCGAGCTTGTCAAGGAACGCGTCGATTTCATTTTCGCCGCCAATTGCTGCGTCGTTCAGCGCAAACAGCCTGTCGAGCTCCATCCGGCTGGTGCACTCGTACGCGTCGAATTGGTCGGCGTCTGTCACCAGCAGGGTCAGATTCAACGGAACAGACGATGCATGGACCCCTACAAAAATGTCGGCCTCGTTGGCAGCGGGAACAAACACGCAGGGAAACATCTGTAATGTCTCCTTTTCCTCGCCCCGGTGCGCAGATCCGAAAAACGCATGTTTTTTTTTAAAAAAAAAAAAGTTCGCACCCCATCCGGCCGCCGTCTCGGGCTCCTCTCATTTCTCTGGCTGTGCAAAGGAAAAGAGTTGTCCATTTCTTAAGTTCCCAACGCTGTTGTTTTCTTTTACTCAATAATTAGACCAAATGTTTACCAGAGCATTGAGAAAGTCCATTTTGAAGGCTGTAAGTGCGTCCATACCGGACATTGTCCTTCTAACACGTCAGTCGCAAAGAAGATTCTTGTCCATCCACGAGTATAGATCTGCTCAGTTGCTCAGATCATACGGGGTGCCTGTGCCTAAGGGAGAAGCGGCCACTACTCCAGAGGGCGCCTACGAGATCGCCAAGTCTCTCGGCACCAAAGACCTGGTCATCAAGGCCCAGGCTCTGACGGGAGGCAGAGGTAAGGGCCACTTTGATAATGGCTTGAAGTCAGGTGTCAGACTCATTGAGAGCCCGGAGGAGGCCAAGGATCTCGCTTCCAAGATGATTGGCCACAAGCTGATCACCAAACAGACTGGTGCAGCCGGAAAGGAGGTGACTGCTGTTTACGTCGTGGAGAGAAAGTACGCCGAGCGTGAGGCTTATCTGTCTATTATCATGGACAGAAAAAACCAGTCCACTTTAGTGGTTGCCTCGTCAGAGGGTGGTGTCGACATCGAGGGTGTTGCAAAGACGAACCCTGAGGCCATCAAGAAGTTCCCTGTGGACTACAACAAGGGCATCAGTGACGAGCTGGCCAAGCAGATTGCCTCCGGGCTCAAATTTTCTCCAGAGGCCGTTCCAAAGGCTGCCGAGACGATCAAGAAGCTGTACCAGATTTTCAAGGACAAAGATGCCACCCAGATCGAGATCAACCCATTGTCGGAAACCGTCGACCACGAGGTGATGTGCATGGATGCCAAGTTCGGCTTTGACGACAACGCTGCCTTCAGACAGGAAGAGGTCTTCTCTTGGAGAGACCTGACCCAAGAGGACCCGGATGAGGTCCACGCCAGCAAGTTTGGCCTGAACTTCATCAAGTTGGACGGCAACATTGGCTGCTTGGTCAATGGTGCCGGATTGGCCATGGCTACCATGGATGTTGTCCAGCTGTACGGTGGATCTCCTGCTAACTTCCTTGATGTTGGTGGAACTGCCACTCCGGAGACCATTGAGGAGGCTTTCAAGCTGATCATCTCCGAGAAGGGTGTCAAGGCCATCTTCGTCAACATCTTCGGAGGTATTGTCAGATGTGACTACGTTGCGGAAGGTCTGATTGCTGCCACCAAGAACCTGTCTTTGACCATCCCTGTTGTTGTCAGATTGCAAGGTACCAACCTCGACATCGCCAAGAAACTCATTAGCGAGTCCGGACTGAAGTTGTACCTGTTCGAGGACCTTGACGAGGCCGCCGAGAAAGTCGTTGAGTTGGGAAAATAAACAGCTAGCTATAAATTGATTCTTACATTACTGTACACTTCTTTTATACTCATACATCACCCATTCTTCCTCGTCTTCCAGCTTCTTGCTCACCAAAGCTCCTCCGAGCCTGAGAGCATTTTCGTTTGTAGACTTGGCTGTCATCTGCACAACGTGTGCTTTCTTCTTGTCGTCAGGCATCACTTGATCGTCCAACTGTTTATTAAGTTCTTTTTCTCTTTGCTGCTTGCGAGCCTTCATTTCGTCAATGTACTTAAACGACGGTCTAAGTTGGCAAGTTTTAGTCACGGGGCTCAGATGGAGCTCCCCATCGCGCATGCGCCCCACATAGTATCCGTTTCCATCCACTAGTACTCCCCTCAAGGTCTGATAGTTGGTACCTCCCCATTGGGAAGCTTTACTCTCATCGTAAAAACGTGAGGTGTCTATTGGTATATCCATTTCCAGGACGCCACTCGCCGGCTTGAGTCGTGTTTGTGATATTGTGCTGTATTTATGGACTGTCGGTTGCTGGACCATCAGAAGAGACGGCCCGTTAACGCGGATAGATATTTCTTTGATAACTGGATCAGACATAAATAAACTTAGAAAAAAATATTAAAAAATTCAGATTTTTTTCGAATTTTTTTGGAAAATTATTTATCTATGGAGGATGACTTGCTACTGAATTTTGCGAGCGAACCGCGCGCAAAAAAGCAAAAAGTGAAGGTGACGGGTGGAAAATGGAAGGAAAGGCGGAAATCGCAGCTCGCGAGCGAAGGCCGCGGCCGCAATGAGAAAAAAGAGAAACAGGGTGTGAACCAGATAAAACTAGGTGAACGCACCAAGGAAACTGCGACTGCCGAGGGCGAAGAAAGACCGCACAAAACCGCATTCCCCGAGCGTCGTGGAGAGGGTGGCAAAAACAACACGTACGTTTCGTCGCTTTTCACTGCAAACCCCGAAATCCAGGACAGACCCGTCGCTGAGATAGATGTTCTTTCTCCTTCGAACGCTCCTCTAGATACCTCCTCCTTTTCCGGACTTGGACTGAACGATAAAATCAACGCACACCTTCTTAGTCAGCGTTTAGAGAATCCCACAAAGATCCAGCAACAGGTGATTCCACGTCTGCTAGCAGGAAATAATGATCTCTTTGTACAGGCTCAAACAGGTTCTGGTAAGACCTTGGCCTTTGCGCTACCAATTTTCCAAAAGCTGATGGAGATTCCAGACATTGATCGAACATCTGGTCTTTTCGCGCTGATCCTGGCTCCCACGCGTGAGCTTGCAACCCAGATTTATTCTGTATTCGAGTCTCTTCGTCGTTGCCACCACAAGATAGTCGCCGGAAACGTTATTGGTGGAGAGAAGAAAAAGTCCGAAAAAGCTCGGCTCCGCAAAGGTGTCAACATCCTTGTGGCAACCCCGGGAAGACTTGTGGACCATATCGAGCACACCCAGAAGTTGGATCTATCAAAAATTCGGTACGTCGTGCTGGACGAGGGTGACCGGCTGATGGAGCTTGGATTCGAGGAGAGCATAACGAAAATTCTACACAGCATTTCTTCGTCTGCGGTGCCTCTCCACTATCCCTCTTTGCCGGCCAAAAGAGTCAGCATTCTCTGTTCGGCCACCATCAAGTCCACTGTGAAGAAATTGGGCGAGTTGTCGCTGGAAGAAGCCGAACTGGTGACCACTAGTGAGAAGATCACAAAGGTGCCCGATCAACTGGTGCAGCAGGTGGTGGTCATTCCTCCGAAACTGAGATTTGTCACGCTGGCCGGAACTCTCAAGAACCTGATTAAGGACCAAACGGCTTCCAGAACGATTGTGTTTTTCTCGTGCTCTGGATCTGTCGATTTCCACTTTATCGCGCTTACCAGGAAAGCGGCCTCCGAAGACACTTCAGGCTCGCTATTTGGATCTAGCATTTTCAAGCTGCACGGCTCCCTTTCGCAACAGACCAGAACTTCTACTCTCAAGCAGTTTGCCGACAGTCCAAATAATGCGATTCTGCTCTGCACGGATGTCGCGTCGAGAGGCCTCGACTTACCGCATATCAACAACGTCGTCGAGTTTGACCCCCCTTTTGCGTTGGACGACCATCTTCATAGAGTGGGCAGAACCGCCAGAGCCGGCTCTCTTGGAAAATCCGTTCTTTTCTTGCTTCCAGGAGACGAAGAAAACTATCTGAAAATAATAGAGCCATTGCATCCATCTGGCATTCAGTTCCAAAAATACGAATCGGTGCTAAAGGAGGCATTTGAGAAACCAGGCGAAAAGGGCGGCAGCTGGGACACCCAGGCAACCACATTCCATCTGGATTTGGAAAGATGGCTGCTGGAAGAGCCGCGAGCAAAGGAAATAGCAGCCAATGGTTTCATCAGCCACATCAAAGCGTATGCCACGCACTTGGCCTCTGAAAGAGAGTGTTTCAACGTGAAGAAGATCCATTTAGGACATCTGGCGAAATCGTTTGGGTTGAGAGAAACGCCAAAGAAGCTTGCCAGTGGTGGAGAGCGTAAGAAAAAAGAGGACGGGAAGTCCAAGATGCTGCGCATGGCCAAGATGCACCTGCAGGCACAAACAGATGAATTCAACACATTTGGCTGAGTTTGGCTTCGATCCTAGCTTTAATAGACTGGTTAGCATCCCCCACTGAGGCGCGGAAGGTTTCAAGTCCTGTCCTCACCGTTTCTGTGGCTGAGTCCACTAACAGACAGAAATAACCTATAGCATGAACTCTTGTGGCATTTTGCAGATTCTGCTCGATTTTAACCGACTGTAGCAGCTCTTCGAAGAGCGGTGTGGTGTCTGGAGGCCAGAAAACGTGCTCCTGGAGGTTGTAAAGCACTCCCACAGCAAAAAGTCCGTCTTCTTGGTCCTTGGTCGAAGCTATGTTTCCGGAAAGAATGTGCGACCGGCGCACCAACTCTAGCAGTGGCATAACGAGAACTCCGTCATGTAGCCCGCTTTCCCTTTCTGTTGTCAGAATCACTGCCAGTCGCAAGCAATTTGACAGAAACTCTGACCTTTTAGTGATAGCAGATTTCACCAGATTCTCTATTCTGTCAAACCCTGCCAGCGGACGCAATTGGTCCACAAGCATCTCAACAACCAACAAACTTTTCTGGTTCTCCAGCTGAGCGGCATCGATTACTAGTTTCAGTATTTTTCCGGTGCATAGTTCCATCAAAACTTGGTGGTCTCGGCTTAATAGATAATCAAATGCCAGCTCTCTAGGAGAAGCTCTCGGAACAGGCTCAAGAAAATCTTCCAGGGCCAGCCGGTCGATCTTGGCCAACTTTGCTTGTTTCTCGGTGTATTTTCGCAAGTTCTCTGAAATAGGCAAGAAGCGCTCTAATGCCTTTCTGGTGAAGTCCAGCGGTGGCTGTTTTTTCATGGGCATGGCCAAGTACATCCAAGCCAAAAGAAGGACGATATCGTTTCCCGCAGCTTCAATGCCCACAGCTAAATCCTCCACGCCCCTGAGCACAAGACGATCCATCATGTTGGCATCCATCGCGCCTTTGCGAGCCATCTCGAGAAGTGCGGTTCTTTTGGTTGACAGTGGAGATCTGGTAGAACTGACGGCTTCGGCCATAAATTCAATCTCCTGGTCGTACCTGCTGTTCAATCCTGAAACCTTGAGGTCAACGCTGGGCTGCAGAGTCCTGCTGACGGGCTCTGCGTCAAGCCCGTCGCTCTCGTTGTCTGAGTCCTGCTCCGCCCGGTAGCTTCGTGTAATCCCGTAATTTCTGCGAGTATTATGTGATTTTGGGGGTCTCGGAACCAAATGGTTGCCCGGCTCGATCGCCGGGATGGAAGGAAGCTCCAGTGCAATCTTTGGGATCTGGGGGTCTGGTTCTTCCGAAGTTATATTCGTTAATGTCTTGATGCTCAAGGTGGATTTTCGCGGACTTTGAGGGAGCTCGTCAAATAGGCCAGACAGATTGTCGGGGACCAAAGTCTTTTTTGGCGACGCGTGTTCTCCCTCGGACAGCCCCGGTAGTTCCAGCTGGGTGCCTCCAGATTTTGGTTTTTTAGGCGTCGGAGACAGCAATTGCCTCCGTTCAGGTTGTTTTTCTGGCCGCCAGCGCGGTCGCTGCTCCTGTGAAGCCTCCTTAAAGTAGTCCTCCGTCTCGAAGTTGCGCAACTTCGGGATCGGCGCGTTCTGGAGCGAGCGTTTTCGTGGAGGCCTGACAGATTTCTGGAATCCGACAGGGCTCTCGGTGAAATCGAACACGGAAGAAGTTCCAGCCAGAGCAGTTTTCGCTGAAATGTCAGGGCCCAGAGACTGTCGTTGCGTGGGCGAGCAAATTCCCTTTCTTCCACCACCGTACATATATACAAATGCTGATCCAATTTATTTTTTCTGATTTATTTTCCCATGTACGGAGATCTGGCACATAAATTGGCACTGGAGGCTAAACGGACACAGTCACTAGATAAGTTGCCGCTCTACCAGGATAGCCTGGTGAGGGCCATAGTACGCGAGATACGGGACCTGCAAAAAGAGGCCGACGTGCTGACAGAACACGCGAGCCAGAACGACGATCGCGTCAACCAAGCACAACTGTTTGTCTGCCATCTGTGCATGCGGCGCAACAAACGGTGTCTTCTAGCTTACCAGCGGTTGCGGGCAGAGCGTCTGGATGAATTGGTGTGGGCCAATAACGAGATCACAAAGGAGCAGATGGACAATCTGTCGCCACAAGAGCAGGAGTACCTGAAAAAGTATAACGACCTAGTGAGCGAGTTCAAAGGGCCTTTGGAGAAAATCGATTTGGGAGGGACGCTGGAGCCGCCTGAAGACGTCTTTATCGACGTGAGAGTGTTGAAAGACGCCGGCGAGATCCAGACAGAGTACGGGGTTTTCAACTTGACTAAGGACTCGCAGTTTTTCGTTCGCCAGGCAGACGTCGAGAGACTCATCCAGCAGGGGTATCTCAAAAAACTCTAAGACTGCTCTATTTTCCTACACCAGTTATAGAAACTTTCGAACAGCTGGTAGTTATAGCCGCTCTTCCAGACGACTTTGATCGGGCTTTCGAGCAGCAGCACTACCTGAGCCGGATCTGCCAAGAATCTTAGTTGACGGCGGTAAGCTCGCGACCACACGTCGCCCGGAAGCTCCAAGATGACCGAGTCCGCTCTTCTGGTCTGCTCCACATTCTCCAGCCCATTGATCCGCTCCAGCAGCTTGTCGCGCGTGCACTGGAGCTCGCGTCGCGTTTTCTGACGCACTACGCTGTTGAACAGGTCTGCGTCGGGCCGTTCGGGCCGGAAAGACCAGAACAGGATCCATCGTCGTGTTCCTTCCAGCGTCTGGCTGCTGCGGAACTCGTGCACGCCGTAGTTGTCGATTTTGCGGGCGCGCAGAAGCGAGATCAGGGGCTTGAGCGAGTCGTATTTTCCGATGAGACTGGAAAACCACCGAATAGAAGAGCTTTTCACGGTCTCGCTCTCCAAAACCATCCGACGCACAAATGCTACCTCACCGCCCTCGATAACCAGCTCGTTGGCTGCGGCCCTGGGGAACCGTGGGTCAGCCTTCATTTCTGCTCTTTTTTCCATCTCCTCAAAAGAAGAATAAAAAGGCGGGTTGCACATGACAAACCCGTTTCGAGAGCCCAGTAATTCAACCAAACGGCGAAACAGCGGATCCTGCTGCCTGGTCAGCACCAGCTGGATTTTTTCCTGCAGGTTATTCTGTACAACAATGGCCCGAGCCAGCTCCAATGATTCCTCGTCGATATCAGTGCCTATAAATTGAAGATCAAACAGTTTGGCTCCCAGGAGCGCATAGATTGCCAGATGGCCGGTCCCAACGTCAAGCCCCACATGATCATCCCAAGAACCCAGCAATTTGCGCATGAACTCCAGGTAGTCTAGACGATTGAACAGTCGCGGGCATAATCTGTCGCTGTGTATATGTACCGTCAGCCCCCACTCCTTCAACAAAACCTCGGTAATCGCAATCACTGCATCGTTGTTATGGAAATCGTACTTGGCTCCGTTGAAATAGCGTCCCAATCGTGGATACTTCGCCACCAGAGTCTCAAAATCCAATTTCCTCGAAATATTATTTTCCATAATTTTTCACTTTCGTCTTCATGTCCTTTTTAGACGAAATCATCCTCCAGGACGTGGCCAAATTCTGTCCAGAACAGTTTGTCAGCTACCACAAATGCGTCCAATCGCCAGACAAGAAGCCGACTGACTGTCTTCCGATGCAACTGGCACTGCAACAGTGCGTCAGGAACGACGTGCCGTCCTTCCAGAAAATCCAGCAAAATTGCTCTTCTGCGATATCCCAGTACGAAGCGTGTCTGCGCGGAGGAGACTCGGCCAAATGCTTGGACCAGTTGGACTCTCTAAGACAATGTGCCGTTAAACAGGTGCAAAGTGCCCAAAAGCACTGAAAACATGTATTACTATTTATTTAGTCATTTCCAAATACAGGTGGACTCATTGACACTTTAGCGCAAAATATTATCCGCCTTATCTAGGAAAAAAAATGAGGTTGAAATAAAATGCATGCAGATTCTCGGTATCCCCAACTATGTAATGTTTTTCCTTCTTTCTTTGCTGCCAATCGCTCTGGCTGTGGACTCTCAGTCCCTTGAAGGAAAATACTCATGTGTGGGCACGTTCATCTTTGGTCGCCACAATGATAGAGTCGCCAAACCGGCAAACTACCTCACCACTCTGGGAGCCGTTGAACAAGTCGATTCGGGTGGCTTTTTCCGGGAGAGATACTTTGGTTTGGACAAAGACGGGAACTCTGTGAATTCGGATTTCGTCATTAACGGGCTAGACCCGCAGGGCTACTTTGTCTACGGAGACACTTACGCTCAATGTCCGGCTTCGACAGTCATCGAGTATTCCCAAATGTCTTTCCTGCAGGGTTTGTACCCTCCTTCCACTGCCGTCGACAAAAACGAGACTCTTGCCGAAACCCAGGACTCTCGATTGAGCAATGGAACCTCTGTTGAGGCTCCTTTGGGCGGATACCAGTACGTCTTTATGGACGTGCAGTCAGAAACGTCTGACGACTATTTCTGGATTAAGGGAGACGAAAACTGTCCTTCTTCGGACGCTGCCATTGACGCTTGGTACGAAACTGATGCGTTTAAGGAGCTCAACTCGTCCACTTTTGATTTCTACCAGTCGCTGGCTGGCGTTCTTCCGTCGTCCAAATTCCCTAAGTGGAAACTCAATTTTGGTAACGCGATGAACATTAACGATTTCGTTTTTGTCGAAAGCATCCACGACGATGACTGGGCCACCAAGTGGAACTCCTCCCTTCGTTTCCAAATTGCCACTCTTGCAGATGCTGCGCAATGGGGAATTTCGTACGATGCTTCCAACAAGATGAATAATTTTACTATTGGTGGACAATCGCTTCTGGGAGCGTCTCTCGTGTATTTGAATGTCACCAAGGAGAAAGGCTCTCCTTACATCAATTACTTCACCGGCTCCTACAACACGATGTACCAGGTCTTCGGTCTTTTGGAGCTGAACCAGGTCTCTGATAATTTCACTGGTATGCCTGGCTACGGAGCTACTCTGGTCTGGGACCTGCTGAAAGACACCTCGGACAACTACTTTGTGCAATTCTCCTTCAAGAATGGCACCGATGCTGAGGACGCGCTTGTTGCCTACCCGCTTTTCGGACTGAACTCGACTCTGCTCTCCTGGGACGACTTTGTTGAAAAAACGGAAGCAGTTTCTATTACCCATCTCGAGGACTGGTGCGAAAAATGCTCAAGCACGTCCTCGCAGTGCACCAGATACTCCTCTACGTACGAACAGGCTTCTGAGGCAGAGGAAAAGGGTATTGACATGGAAAAGGTTGCCGACGGCTCCTACCACCTTAATAAGCTGACCAACGTTGGAGCAGGTGGAATTGGAGCAGGAGTCACCATCGGGGTCTTCCTGATTTTGGGAGCTTTGGTCCTTGCTTGGAAAAAATTGAGAAGCAAAAAGAGTCCATTGCTTCCTGTTGCCAGGACTGTCTCCAGAGACACCAAGGCAGAGACGTCTTCAGCTTCCGACGCCAGCACGTAGTCTTTTACTTGTTTCAGACACTACCCTTTTCGTTATAATTTTACATTTTTTTCTGGATTTTTTCCTTACGCTAAACCAGCTAACATTGACCATTGTGAAGCTCTACTTCTAATTGGTCTCAGTAGAACTGGGAGAACAAAGGTGGACATTTTAAGTTCAGTCGTGTGTCATTTCTATTGGCCTTTCGACTCTACAACTGTCCACACATTGATTGAGCCTTAGCTGAATGGTTATTAGTACACATTAATATACAAATGGCTTATTCCGATGCATTATCGAAGATGGAACCGGAGTACTGCGGAACTTGATCAAAATCAAATGGACATGGCTGCTCCTTCTCGAAGTTGTCGAGCCATTCGCAACCGCGGGAAAGAACGGAAGACTGGAGCTTCTTCATGACAACAAGAGACTCGTCGTAGTTGGTGTACTGTAGCCCCGTAAACTCCTGAAACATTAGTTTGAAGTAGAAAATCAAAGACTGAAGGCCCTTCAAATATCCCAGATCCGGAGAGTCAATGTGCGCTGGCGGATAAGTAGTGTTTGGAGGAAGAGGTTCGTTTGCAATTACACATTGCGCGAAATCAATTAGACGAACAATCAAGGTCGACCGCGATTCCGCATGGTCAGCATCGGAATCGTACATCAACAGGATCGATGAGCCATAAAGCCTGTAGCCAGGCAACTCCTTGAAAATTTTCTGCAGCTCATTCAAGTTCTCTATCAGATTCGGCAAATGCTTCACCACCGAGAAAATAGAAATGCCATCGTAGAGGAACCTAGCAAGCGATCTCACGAACTCATATCCAACGTTGAGCTTGCGTCCAAAATATTTATCCCTGTTAATGAAGCTGTTCCGTTTTAAATCCCAAACTTGCATTCCGCAGATTCTTGTTCCTAGCCGTCGAGAAGTTGTCTGTTGGCATTTTCTCCGCTGCGAACACCGCTTCTTTTCTGTAGCCTCTACACCGTACTGTCGAGTTCCCATCTTCAGATCCAAGACGCATGGATGTTGCATACCAGAGGTCAAATCTTCAAGAAGAATGAAGCGTTCCAGCCGAGTATGTTTACGTCTGGAAGATAAAGAAGGCGAGTTCAAGAGCGGCGGAGAGGACAAACTCTCTTCATCATCAATAATCGCGTGCTCGCTTGTCGTGTCTTTGTCCATATCAAATATTCCTCCTCCATCATCCTTCTGCGGCAGTGTCTTGATCTGGTTTATTAAAGTCTCTCTATCGGGGAAATTACATTCATCGGCATGCGCAAGCTTCTTGAGGTCCAGCAAGGAATTTGAGTGTCCACTTAAATGATCCTTCCGAGCCGTCAGCTGAGGAAAAGTCTGAGCACTGGAAACACCTTCCTCAAATGGCGTGGGTAATCCCTTTTTGAATGAACTTCCTGTCCCGCTGGTAGAGTGTCTATGCGATCTTGTGGAACGAGCCCCTGCGAAGCTACTCGTTTTATGGTGTCCTGTGTGAGTTGCCTTGCTTCGTGCTCTCCTAGCGTATTCCTTAATGGGTGCAAACACTTCTGTCAAGACCAGTTCTTGTAGTTTAGTGTTGACTTTAGTAGCTCCCCACTCATCGTGTGATTCTTTACCATCTCGACTTTGTGGAGATGCAAACAAGCTACCAGAGTCACTGAAAGAATTAGGATTGGATCTATCCGGAAGTGGCGAGCTGGTGGAGTAATGGTTCCAAAGCGACTCCGGGAATATGTGTCTATTGTCGTCTAAAACCACCTCGGGAGGAAGTTCGTCTCCCTTGTGACTGGTCTCTAATGAATGATCGTTATCGTAAGATGCGGGTTCATAAGCGTCATCCGCTAAACTGCTGTATCGCACATTCAAAACCCCGATATAACGAGGCATGAATTTTAGCAGTTCAGGGTGTGCAAGTTCGATATTTTCGTACCAAGTATTTTCCCGGTTGACCAACGCTTTGCAAACAGCTCTGTGGCTAAACTTGAAAATTGCTGTATGGCCTCCCACTTTGTTCTTGAAAGGCTGCAACTCCACTGCCAATGGGAACTTTCCCCCAGAGAATTGCTCATGTTTATTCTGTGTGTAATCTGCCGAGTCGGAAAAAGGCGATGCTGATCTTGAGGAATCCGCACAATGCACATCGCGGCTTTCCTTCTCAATAGCCTCCTCAATTTCTTCAATTTCGCTTAGCACTTCGGGGTTGTTCACTTCATGATCAAACTCAGCGGCGGCAGTAAGATGCTCGGGAACTGCTCTACATCGCGAATCCACAGGTGTATGAGGGATATAAGTTGCCGACGACACGGGCTCCAAAGGAGGCATGCTAGGGTATATAGAAGGATGGCATTTGTGTCGCTCCAGGTCCACCGATGTGATGGTGAATGAATTATGGCGAGTGGAGCTTTGACCTTCACTCCTGTCAGTATGAGGATCGCCGTCAAAAGTGGAGGCAATCTTTGATTCTTTGTGCATTTTTGGCAAACTATCAGACGACTCGGACCCGCGGAATAGTCTGAGAGACTTTGCTGCTTTACGGCCGGCCATGTTTGAGCTCTTTATCTCATCTTGATGTCGTTTGTCCTTCTCCACAGAGGGAGGAGAATCTTTGTTCCTAAGCTCTAGTTCGTTATCACACATTGGTATAGGCTATGAGGTCTAGTATGGTGAGACGTAGGAGAAATACGATGCCCAAGCATAGAATTAAATATATCAGAATACAACCAAAGTAGCTTTGAGCAGAGAAACAAAACAAGAAAAAAATATGACATTAAAAAATCCCTAATTTTAACCACGTTGAACAATTGGCAGCACAATCAAAAATATCTTTTGGTAAATAGTTGCAGGCAGATAGATCTTGGCTGGGAAGAGGAAAAAAAAACCTTGCTCGAGAAAAAAAGAGGTCGTACCCGGATTCGAACCGGGGTTGTTCGGATCAAAACCGAAAGTGATAACCACTACACTATACAACCTAACTCATCCAGAGTTCAGCACCATCTCATACTCTATGTGTTGGACTCCATCGACGCGACGATTAAGGGGGCCGGGCTCGGAAATTCCGCAGACCAATGGGGTCCTTATAATTTGTAAGGTACGTGGGATCAAACATCCAACCTCCCTTTCTACATTGCCATCCTCTCTGGATCTGTCTTGCAGGTTCTCCGGGGAGTTCAGTCCAAATTCGAAATATCCCATCTTCCCGGAGTTTTATGTCACTAAATGTATATAAAGAATTTTATACCCACCTTGTTTTTTTCCCTAGATATTTTAACATGTTGAGAGTTGCGAGACGTGCAAACAATATTCAGTGTTTGGCTAGATGCAGTCAGGCTGTGCTGAGAAAGTCCAGTCTGTCGCCAGCTTTTGCCCGTGGACTCAAAACCACCATTAGACCAACTCCTATTGCTTCTAATTTGACACACAGATCTCAAAATTTGAGAACGTCGATGCTTTTTGTGAGACACAACTCCCAGGTTGTGAAGGTCCCTGAAATGGCGGAGAGTATTACTGAAGGTACTCTGGCTTCGTTTGCCAAGGAGGTCGGAGAGTATGTCAGGCAAGACGAGCTGATCGCAACCATCGAGACAGATAAGATCGATGTGGAAGTCAACGCCCCTATCTCGGGAAAAGTCACTGAATTACTGGTGAATGTCGACGACACTGTCGAGGTCGGTCAGGACTTGCTGAAGATAGAGCCTGGAGAAGTTCCAGCTGATGCCGAGAAGGCAGAGCCAAAGAAAGAGGAGCCAAAGAAGGAGGAGCCAAAGAAGGAGGAGCCAAAGAAAGAGGCACCTAAGGAGGAAACTAAGAAAGAGGCTAAAAAGGCGGCTCCAAAGAAAGAAGAGCCAAAGAAGGAGACCTCTAAGGCCGCCACCCCAGAAAAGACCCAGTCTGCTGGAAAGTTCTCTAGAACCGAGGAGAGAGTCAAGATGAATAGAATGAGACTGAGAATTGCCGAGAGATTGAAGGAGTCGCAGAATACTGCCGCTTCGTTGACCACTTTCAACGAGGTCGACATGTCTGCTTTGATGGAAATGAGGAAACTGTACAAGGACGAGATTCTCAAGAAGACCGGTATCAAATTCGGATTCATGGGAGCATTCTCAAAGGCCAGTACTCTGGCCATGAAGTCGATTCCAGCTGTCAACGCTGCTATCGAAAACAATGACACCATGGTTTTCAGGGATTACGTTGATATTTCCATTGCCGTTGCCACTCCTAAGGGTCTGGTGACTCCAATTGTGAGAAACGCCGAGAGCTTGTCTGTTTTGGAGATTGAGGAAGCCATTGCCAACCTCGGTGTCCGTGCCAGAGACGGAAAGTTGACTTTGGAGGACATGGCCGGTGGAACCTTCACAATTTCTAACGGAGGTGTCTTTGGCTCTTTGTACGGTACTCCTATCATCAACATGCCACAGACCGCCGTGTTGGGTCTTCATGGAATCAAGGAGCGTCCCGTTGCCGTCAACGGTAAGGTCGAGATCCGTCCAATGATGTACCTTGCTCTGACGTACGACCACCGTATGCTGGACGGTAGAGAAGCTGTCACTTTCCTCAAGACCGTGAAAGAGTTGATCGAGGACCCAAGAAAGATGCTCTTGGTGTGAGTCTATAAATACTAAATTATTCTACGCACTTGTTGCTCAAGTGTCAACCGACTGTAGAGAGGTGGTGCATCCTTTGTAAAAATTGAATAAAATAAATTGAACATATAAATATCCATCACCTTTCATGCTGATTGCCAGCAACACCATAACACACGCCAAACATTTCGCCAGCGTGTTGCTCTCCTTGAAACCGGTTGAGAGGCAACGAGTACTGCTGCACAGACACCTAGTGGACCTCAACAACGCGCTGCGAGCCCGGTTCAACGACCTGCGAAATGGCTACTTTGACTACGTCGCCATTCCCTTTGATATTGAAAAGCAACCGATACGCCCGTACGATCTTCCGTACGGCGCCCTGATTAGAGGCCGGGACGAAAAAATGCTGCAAAATAGACTCATAGAACCGCAGATGCTGAATCTCAAAACTAAATGGCCAAACTTGTTTTACAACGACTTCCTGTACAGCAACCTGTCGACATACCACGTCCATGTCTCGCTCACGCCGATTGTGATGTACGAATCCGACGAGTCGATCGTCCACTACAAACGCGAATACCAGAAACGAAGCAAGCAGCTCAGAGACTCGGGGAAATACTCCCCTGTGCCCATCAACTTGGACGGCAAAGTGAAAATGTTCACCAGAGTCGACTACCAGCGGTTTTTCTTGGCGCTTCCGCTCGACGAGCCCACCGTGAAGCTGATCGAGCCTATCTGCGACGCCTTCTGCGACATAAGGTTCTCCCAGGACGACATTGGCTACGTGAACGGCGAGGTGCCCGGATCGCCAACGTGGAAGATTGATGGTTTGCACGTGACGCTTGGAATGAACGCGCTTCCGCAGCCGCCGACGAACAACTTCCCCTTTGGCATGTACGAGCTGAGCTATCTAAACAACGTGCTCCTCAAGCCTAAAGAGGAACTGCTAAAAACGTTCCCTGATCGACTGGGCCTGGATCTAATAAGCGACGTCAAGCTGGAACTGACGCGCGAGGAGCTGCAGGAGCTGCAGTTCGAGAGTTCGCGGCTGGTTTGTTCGCTGGACAGAGGCGAGCTATGGGAAGATCTCTGATCGTGGAGCACAGCCCGAAAAATTTGCGACCGGTGTTTACCTCATTCCTAAAGCGGAAACTCATTAAGATAATATTTCATGTCCCGGATAAGTTTAATCAGTTGCTTTTCACCTGTGATTCTAGAGCAATGGCCTGGCAGATGAACAACCCGTTTGTGGACTCGCAGCAGGGGTTGCCGGCCAACTTCAAGACGATTCCTCTTCCGGATGACAATTTTGGCTTCGACCCCGAAGTGTACGGAGAAACCGAGGACCTCGACTCGATTCTATACGACCTTGGCATTTCCGAAGGATACAGCCAGCAGCAGACCTCGTTTGAGAAGAAACATTCGAGACAGATCAGCGGATCTGGCATTTTTGGCTACGTGGGCACTGGCGACGACACGCAGCTGGCTATTCCTGGGCTCCCGGTGGTGGACATCAAGAACAAAAAACCGCTGTATCAGCCCATCGAACGATACATTGACAGCACATACATCACAAACAACGTCCCCTCACAGACAGCGGCGAAGCCGGCCCCAGACTACTTTGTCACTGGGCAGCACGACGGCTACAAGTTCCCCCCTCCAAATCCGGAAAGCACACAGGAAACCCCAGCTAAACCACAGGACACGGCGGACCCTGCCTCTGAGTATACGCCGCTACGTGCCACGAGCAGCTATTCTGCCCAGGAGCTCATAACTTTAAGGCAGCTGCAGGATTCCAAAGAAAGCAATCCTGCAAATGCTCAGTTTACACCGATCAAGGTAAAGCACACGTTCGTGGACATCAAGACGCCGACGCCGCAGAAACAGCCCGCGCACTACAGCTGGACGCCGACGCTGATCACGAAGAAAGACTCCGTCTCCGAGCAGATCATCCAGGAGCAGCGTAGGTCTCCTACGAAGAAGAAAAAGCCAACCATCACCTCGACGCTCGAGCGTGGTGCGCTCGACGTGCATTTTGTGGGGCCCGACGAAAACGACATGTTCAAATGCATATACAACGACTGCGGCAAGCTGTTCACGAGAGTCTCCAACATCAGAGCACACATCCAGACACATCTCTCTGACCGGCCGTTCATTTGCGACAAGTGCGGCAAGGCATTTGTGCGAAACCACGATCTCAGACGACACTACAAGGGCCACGAGGAGTTCAAGCACGTTTGTCCGTGCGGCAAGAAGTTCCCGCGGCAGGACGCTCTGAAGCGACATCGGATCAGAAATATATGCATCGGCGCGCTGCCGGACGAAAAGGGTGTGTTCAAGAAGAAACAGCGGCGAGCGGGAGGCGCTGCACCGGACGCCAAACGAGGCCGTCCGCGCAAAGTCGACGACAAGACCGAGCAGAGGCTGCTGCAGGATCTCGACACGCCGCAGTTCCAGCCGTACGAGGAGACAAGTCCGTCGATCTCGCCAGACATGGGCGTGGGGCAGCCGCTGGACGTGAGCTTCAGGGAGCCGTTCAAGGACTCGTTCTACTACGAGGCAGGCGAGTTCGCAAGCAACCTGGAGCCTGAGTTCTCCTTCAATGTTGACGACTACGAGTTTGGTCGGGGTGTATAGTATGTATCAGTAATGCGAAGCGACGTCGACTCAGTACGGGATGCCGTTCGTGAGTCTCTGGAACTCGTCGTAGCCCTTCGTGGCCAGCGACTCGAACGATTTTCTGATCAGCCCGCGGATGTATCTGGCCGCCTCCTTGTCGCTCTTCTTGGGCACAAACCGTGCCGTCAAATGTTTGATGGTAGCAGGCTTGAAGCACGGCAGCCCCGAGCTCAGCATCGGCACCACCATGTTGACGATCGCGTCCATGTACGGCCGACAAACCAAAAACGACTTGACACAGAGCTCTTCGAACCACTTGTACGCCTGCGTGTCTGTGGAGCCACCCATGACACGCACCATCTCGCGCGTGAGCTTGAACGGCGACTGCTCAAACTTGACGCCGCCGGGCACGATGTCGAAACAGAAGCCAAAGTCGACGTGCAACACGTGGCCCTGGTCGTCGTACATGATGTTTCCGTTGTGTCTGTCCTTGATTTCCAGCAGATACGTGATGATGGAGTACGCCGCGAGCGATTTCACAAAGTTGTTGCGAGCCTTCTGGAACTCGATCGACGTTTCTGGGCCGTGCTGGCTGATGAAGTACTCGTACAGCCCGTTGACGGCCTCTCTGCCGAGCATGTCGCGCGAGATCGAGTTTGGCAGCACGTCGATGATGCCGCAGCCTGGTGCCGTCGCGGTAACGCGGTACGGGAACACAAACACGTCCAGCCCGGCGTCCATCCAGATCGTCCGGAACAGCGACATCAGCTGCAGCGCAAGCAGGTCCTGTCTGCAGTCGTCGCCGACCTTGAAAATGGCGCTGAGGTCCTCGATGCGCTGCTGCTTGTCGCCGTCGACGGTGCTGACCTCCTTGCGGATCTTGAACGTGGCCATGAACGGCGCCTTGGCGTGCGACTGCAGCGGCTTTCCAGACTGCCGGTTGATGTCCACCACCACGCCCTGCGGGTTGCTGGGCAGATAAACACCTTCCTCGACCTTGATGGTCGCCATGTGCTTGTCGATCTGCGCTTTTTTCTCCGGCTTGCTGCTCTTGATGAACGGCTTTAATTTGCCAGAAATGCCCGTCACCTCCTCAAAAAATCTGAACTCCCTCTCGTAATATGCCCGGTCCTGCGGCGTGAACTCGGCCACCATCGTCGACCGGATCTCGTCCAGCGTGGGCTTGATGTCGTCCGGCACCGTCGAATCCTCGTCCTTGTACGAGTTTGCGGCCATGTTCCAGATAATCTGGTGCGCAAACAGCTGCGACACCTTGGCCGTCTCCAAAATGAACCGGCGCACGTAGCCCAGCTGCATGTCGAACCGTAGTGCTTGCACGATCTGCGGGACGTAGAAAAACGTCAAGTGGGCGTCGAAACTTTCAAGAGAGCGCATCGTGTACTGCAAGATAATCGGGTCGCTGTTGAATGGCGGCAGAAACAGGTTGATCGCGTCCGACGGCGACGCAGCCGTCGACAGCACCATCAGCGACGGCACCTTGACGTCCTCGCTGGCAAGCAACAGCCGCAGCGCAGTTGGGTCCTCGAGCGCCTTGAGCGGGTCGTTTTGTATCAGGTGTCTGATGGGTCTCTCCAGCGAGAGCGTCCGGTACCGCTCGACCAGATTCAGGGCCAAGCGGCCGTCCAGGGCGTACGCGTCTGCCAAAACGCGGTCCGTGACCTTCACGTTGCTATAAGAGCCGGTGGTGTCCATTGGATGCAGCGGGTGCAGCCATGTGGCTAGGAAGCTGATCTCGTGGTCGAGGAAAAGCAGCAAGAGCACGCGCTTGCGCTCAAACACCGGGTTCTCCGGGTATCGCGCGTCCATGAAGAGCTTGGCGGCCATGTTAAGGATGCCAAAGTCACCGCGGATCTTCATCTTGTTGTTCCCATACGGAGCACGGTGTTTGGTAGCAAACCACGAGAGCGCGCCATCAAGGATTGCAGAAGTGAGTCCGGGCACGTCTCTGGTTCCGAGGCTGCGGTGCACCTTCAGCACGCTTAGGGCAAAATTGATGAGCTCGAAGCGTGCCGTGCGGGCAAACGGATGCGTGCTGGCAAAAGTTAGCCCCAGCAGCGCAATCAACACGGTCCGGGTGAACATCTTGAATATATGGCTGCTCTGGTACCGTGTGGCCTCAAAGTGCGACGCCAGCAGTCTAAACAGCAGCAGGTGCGCTTTTATGTTCTTTGAAGCGTTGCGGCCGTTGTAGTCTATCTGCTCCTTGCTTGTCGGCAGATATTCCATCTTGTTGTACTTGGAGTTCTGTATATCGAACTGTTTGCTGTAAAGACCCTTCTGCAACTTGATGGACTCCTCCAAACGCTGGCATATCTCAGAGAGCACGAGCGGCGCCAGGTCCGACCGCATCTTCATGATGCTGAGCCACAGACCGACGCCAAGTTCGATCGAGTCCGCGTCAAAAATAGCAAACGGAATTGCAACCACCTCGCGCAGCAAGTCGCCCATGCTGTGGTCAGAGGAGCGGATGATCAGCGATGCGGCGGCATGGAGCACGAGTCTGAGCAGGTTGGGAGCCACAGGCAGGTGCGCAGACACGGCCGCCCGTAAATCGGCCATTTTCCTGCGGGTGTGCAAATGCAGAGCACGCAGCCCAGCAGCCTCGTGGTCGGTGAGTCGCAGCAGCGAGTCGTAGCCGCCGGCTTTCCAGGGGAATTGGGACAGAAACGCTGAGGTGATGTTGACTTGCCGGCCAGACAGCCCGTCGACGCTCGACAGTTCGCGGTCCGCAGGCATGACCTTGCCCGCCATTTCCAGAGCGAAGGTGACACCGTAGTTGGCTACTTTTCTGGACGTGCCGTTGACCTTGGAGACGTACGACTGCAGCAGCGACTTGGTGTCCTGCGGACACTTGAGCAGACACAGCGTGATCCATTTGCGAGCCGAGCTGGTCAGCAGGTCGAGCGTCTTGTGTCTCCATTTGTACGAGTCGGAGAGCAACAGCTTCACGCCGGACACCGGCGCGGTAAACTCGATCCGTGGCTCGTACTCGTTGGTGTCGGCGTCAATGACGCTCTCGTAGAGCAGACTCAAAATGTCCAGCAGAGAGAAGAGCGACATTTCGTAGCAGAGCAGCACGGGAGCACGCACAATCAGGAGCTCAGTGCACTGCAACGCTGCGTTCTGGAGCGCAAAGTCTCTGTGGCAGCAGAATATGAACAGGTTCTGGAGCTGGCGAGTGATCTTTGCCGTGGTGAACGACGAGGAGCCGCCTTTTTGGACGCGGCGGAAGTACTGAGACGTCACGTAGAACGCAATCGAGCCGGAAAAGTCCTGCAGATTCGAGATCGAGATGGTCGGGTCCGAGAGGTACTCCAGCGACGTCGAGCAGTCGCCGCATTCGGCACGCAAACTCTCGAGCAGCAGGTTTGAGGCCAGGAACATGAGCTTGGGCCGCGAGATCTGCGTTTCGAAGACTTTGGCGTCGATAGACTTCGACGTGATAATCGAGCTCAGCACGTCCTTGTGCAGCTTCTCGGTGTGCTTCGAGGTGCCCCTGCGGAGCACCGTGTTCATGTCGATCGTCGTCTCTGTGCGGTTCCACGACGACTCGGACGCCAGGGCCGGCGAGTTGTGTGCAACGCGCATGAGACTGTCGTAGTTGGCAGCCAGAAGCTCGGAGCCGTGCGCGTAGCCGTGGATGCACAGGTTGAACCACATGTCCTTGAACAGCGCAACGGTCTCTTTGTCTGTCGGAATGAGTGGTTCCTGGTCGACGGGGGGCAGAAGATACGCCAAAGGCTTTAGATACAGAGAAATCTCAGAGGCAGAGATCGACACTTCGTTGTTCGACCGGTGGTGCTCCAGGTCGTCAATATCGCCCTTGGAAATGATCGCAGATAGCATCTCGTGCAAATACACGGTGTACAGGCTGGAGCTCGCTCTTTTGGCCATGATCTCGGAAAACTCGGTCCACACAGAGCTGATGCGGGAGAACGAAACCTTGTCCTTGGTGGAAATGGTCGAGATGTCGAAAAAGTGTCTCACCAGGATCAGAAATTCCCGCTCCTCCATCACGTCCACAAAACCAGTCAGTCCGCGCAACAGCAAACAGTTTAGCTCTGTTGGTGTCCTGCGCACTTTCTGGAAGAGAATCGTCACTGCCAGGATATTGATTGACTCGTCTCTGAACGCCTTAGCGATCTCCAAAACCGCCGCAATCACGTTTCTGTACACGAGCGGTAGCACCTCGATTGCGTACGAGCCGTCCTCGGTCAGCGTTGACGGAGGCTGGCCGGTCGCGGTCGACGAGAGCGAGAACGAGGGTCTTAGCTCCATCGTGCCGCTCACAGTGCCGCTGTTTGGCTTTGCTGCGTCGGTCAAGATGTTCGTCAGACTGTACACGCACGATACAACGTCGTCCTCGGTCAGATTTTTCAAACAGAACGAAAGCGATTGCGCAAGCTCGCTGACAGCCTCGCTGTTCAAAACCGGCAGCGACAAAATCGCTGGCAGACACTTGCTGAGACGGAGGCCGATAAAGCTCTTTCTCGCCGAAAGAAGAGCTGCGCTCGAGAATATGCTCGTGAGCAGCTCGGAATTAATCATCTCCACCACCTCGCTCGTGCAGTTGCCGTCTATCTTGTAGAGCTGCTCCAGATAGTCGTCCATCAGCGCCGTGGCAAAATTGAGATCCACAACCGAAAGCGTCGAGCCCAACGCGAGTATCTCGATCGTGGACGCCTTGATGGAGTAGCCCGCGTTTCTGCGGCCAAACGTCGACGTTACCAGCCTGTCGGAGCCGTTGTTGACGTATTTGTTGTTCGCAATGGCTGTCAGCGCGAGCTCCTTCAGCAGCGATGTGTCCAATTTTTTCTGGAGCTCCTTGGTGTTACTGGCCAGGACGTGGAACACGAGAGATTTTTCAGACTTGCACTCCAGTTGGCACTTGAGAAACTCAACGGCCAGCTTCTGCACCAAAAACATGAAAAACAGCGACGAAAACTCAAACCCGTAGTCCTCGAAATTGTTCACCATCTCCACATAAACGTGCTCGTCGATCGAGCCAATACATGACTCGACTTGGGAAAAAAACGCTTCGTCAAAGACACTCACCACGCGCCGCACAAGATCGGAGCCAACAAACGCGATGTTTTTAGTCAGCCCTTGCAGAAGCCCTACATAGCAAAACAGAGTCCTCAGGTTGGCCGAGTCTGACTGCAAGGTGTCAATAAACCGGAAAACCAGATCCTGACATTTTGGCCTCACTGTGGGCAAATTCAGCCCCAAAGTCGAAACTGCAACAACCAATTCGTATGACAGCTTTGTCCACGGCGTGGGAAAGTACGTTTTGAGCGTTTTCTTCGAGGAAAACCTATCGGTGCCCAATTCCGCTAGATAGAGCTCAAATCTAGAGAGCAGGATCTCTGCTTGGATCTTGCTTTTGATATGTTCGCAACTTCTGCAGAGCGCCAGCAGAACCTCAAATTCCGAGTGCCGGATATTCTTGCTGCCCAACTGCGCGCCAGACTGGCTCCTAGTGGCCGCCAGCAGCCGCTTCAACGTGTCAGGGACACTCTGTTCGAGCGTGCTGGAGTCGTCCACCTCCCGCACAGAAAGCGAGGCCAGCTTCTCCAGCGCTCTTGCTCTAATTGAGCCTTTTGAAACACTTTTGTTAGAGGCAAAACCAAAAAAATACATACCCGCAGAAAGACATGAATGAACGTTGATTTAAGTTTACTGCCGGTTGAAAAAAAAACACAAAAGTGCTGGTGGTATAGCTCTTGGTGATTATTACATAAGCATTTATTTCGAAGGAACTAGCGTCTGTCTATGTGTAGGTCTCAATCAAGGTGTCTCTGAGGTTGCCAGAGATGGCGTCTGGCTGTGCATCTTGCAGTCTGAATATACTCTCAACGACACTGAGCTCTGGAGCCGTGGTGTCGAGTCCAGAGACGGCCAGCCAGTCGTTAACCACCATGCCTGCTCCCACAACAGCGGACCCCCGATTCACCGTACCTGCGACCAAGGGCACCTGGAGCAGTGATGAGAGCTCCTCCTGGTCCGGGATCGGGGTTTGAGGGTGAACCAGACCGCCCTGGTTCGAAAGAGCGCAATAAGATCCAACAAGAACGTTTCCCGCAATGGTCTGCCTAAACACCTCCACACCCAGAACGTCGGCTATAAGTTCCTCCGTTTCTCTTTCAACATCTGGATGCACAAGAGCGACGTAGTCATTGCAGCAGATCACGTTTCCCAGGGCTGAAAGACGCTCTTCAACACGCTGGATCTTCACGGAGTCCGGAAGACTGTTTCTCAAATGCATGAGTTCTTGATCGGTTGTCTGTGTAGGGACGAGCAGACCTCTTCTGTTGCCTGCGGTCATGCGGCCCACGATTCTGGTGCCTGCAATGGTGGTGTGCACAATAGGGATCACATCGCCCAGCTCGGCCTCAAAGGCAGAATAAAAATTCTCGGAGCCTCCAACAGCCACCAAACAATACGAGTTGGTGAGCTTGGCGAATACGCCGACCTCGTTGGAATTCTCAAACTGTGTTCTAGTTGCCATTCCTAAAATTTTTTTTAAGACTAAAAAAAAGATATAATGAAAAATTAATTGCAATGCACATCTCTGCATTGGTAGCTACTTTCAGTCTCTAATCGTTTAATCCATATCTAATTACTGTGTCTACGTATCGGTCACATATCGTTCAAATCGGTCACATCGGTCATGTCGTTCATCATCGTTCAGTCCAAATCTGGAGTGCTGTATCCAGAGTCGTCGTCAGCGTCGTCTGTCCAGTCGTCGACGTCCATCGCGTCCTGGACCTCGTGGTTAGGCACCACGACAATGCCCTTCTCGTTCGTCGTGATCCTCACCACTTCCTTGTCTTGAACCTGTCCGTTAAGCACCATGATGGCCAGGTGGTTCAGGATCTCATTCTGGATGAGTCTGTTCAGAGGTCTAGCGCCCAGATCTGGCGAGTAGCCCTTCTTACAGAGATACTCCAGTGCGCCGTCGTCCACGTCCAGTCTAAGCGACTTACCGTTGAGCTCGAACCTGCTCTCGATCTCCTTCAATCTCAGCTTGACGATCTTGGCAATTGCATGTCTCGAGAGTCTGTTGAACACCACTGTGGCGGAGATTCTGTTGAGGAACTCCGGTCTAAAGTGAGCGCGCACGGCAGACATCACCAGGTTCTTGGTCTCCTCGTCTATCTTGCTGCCCTTCGATGCGTTGATGTACTCGGCACCCAGGTTCGACGTCATGATCACAATACAGTTCGAGCAGTTGACGAGCGTACCATTGGCAGCCGTGATTCTGCCGTCGTCGAGCATCTGCAGAAGCACGTTCAGCACCTCGGGAGCAGCCTTCTCGACCTCGTCGAAAAGCACCACCGAGTATGGCTTTCTGAGAAGCTGGTTGGTCAGCATACCACCCTCCTCGTAGCCAATGTAACCGGCAGTGGTACCGATAAGCTTCGAAACGGAGTATTTCTCCATCAGCTCGGAGCAGTCGATCCGGATCATGGCTCTCTCGTCTGAAAACAGAAATCCTGCCAGCTTCTTGGCCAGCTCTGTCTTACCGGATCCCGAAAGACCAAGGAATAGGAATGAAGCCGGCTGGTGAGGATTGGCCAGACCTGAACGCGACAGTCTGATAGCGTTCGACACAGCCTTGACTGCCTCGCCTTGGCCAACCACGGCCGAAGACAACTCCTTTTCCATCGTGATGAGCTTAGCATTCTCGGCCTGCGTAAGCTTGCTGACAGGAATGCCCGTCAGTCGAGCAGCGGTCTCGGCAACCTGCTCGGAACCAACAACGTTCTTCACCAAAAACTCCTCGCTCTTGGCCTCTTCCTCCATCACCTTGGCCTCGAGCTCCTCGATCCGTCTCTTCACGTCCGGAATGGCAAACATTCTCAGATCGGCAATGGTCTGCGAGTCGTGCCGTCTCTCGGCGTCCTGGGCCTTGACTTCCAGCTCGTCCAGCTTCCGCTTGGCAGCCGTCAGTTCTTCGTGGCCCGCGCGCTCCTGGTCGTACTTTTCTCTAAGTGGTGCAAGCTCCTCCTCGAGATTCTGCTTGCGCTGTCTGGCGGCCTCCAGTCTCTCCTTTGTAGAGCTGTCGGCATCCTGGTCTCTCTCCAGAGCGCTGATTTCAACCTCGATCAGCTCAAGCTGTCTCTCTTTCGAATCCAGCTCCTCCGGCTTCGAGTCTCTTGCCACGGCAACGCCGGCGGCCGTTTCATCAATTAAATCGACAGCAGAGTCTGGCAATTTTCTGTAGGTGAGATACCTAGAAGCAAGCTGGGCAGCAGTCACCAGGGCACTGTCCAAAATACGCACACCGTGGTGGATCTCGTATCTTGGCTGCAAACCTCTCAAGATGGCAACAGTCTCCTGGATTGTAGGCTCTCTCACGTCGATTCTTTGGAACCGTCTCTCGAAAGCACCGTCCTTCTCAATGTACTTGCGGTACTCAGTGACGGTTGTGGCACCAATACAGTGGAAGTCGCCTCTGGCCAGAGCTGGCTTCAGCAGGTTGGCAGCATCAGACTTTCCATCACCCATCAACATGTGAATCTCGTCGATAAACAGAATAACCATGGCCTGCGACTTCTCAATGTCGCTCAAGACTCCTTTAAGTCTTTCTTCGAATTCACCCTGGTATTTTGCTCCAGCCTTCAAAGCACCCAGGTCAAGCGAGTACAGCTTGCAGCCCTGCAAAACAGTAGGAACGTCGTTGTCCACTATTCTCTGTGCCACTCCCTCGACAATACTGGTCTTACCAACACCGGGATCACCAATCAGACATGGGTTTGACTTGGCTCTTCTGGCGAGCACCCGGATGGTCCGTCTGATCTCCTCTTCTCTGCCAATGACTGGGTCGATTTTACCCTGTAGTGCCCTCTCGGTCAAGTCAATGGCGTACTTGGACAAAAACTCGAATTGCTGCGACGAATCGGCCTGTCTAGAGTCAATTCTCTGGTTTCCTCTCAACTCCTGAATCTGTGCTTTGAGCGCATCGACCTTGATGTTGACCTCCTTCAAGATGCTCTTGATCGTGGAGTCCTCGAGCAATGCCAGCAAAATGTGGTCCTGGCCGATGTAGGAATCCTTTTGCTGGCCCTTGATTTTATTAGCGTTCGTGATAATGTTGGCAGCAGATGCCGAGAACGATGGCTCGGTATTACTGCCTTCAACACTTGGCAGTCTCACCAAGTGCTTGTTGACTGTGCGCTCAAAAGCTTGCCAGTCAAAGCGGCCTCTTTCTATCAGCGTTTTCAGATATATGGCCTCCCCATCTGTAGACATCGGAGTCATAGCAGCAAGGAAATGGAGAGGAACAATCTGAGCATGGTTGTTTTGCTGACACAGCTTCTGAGCTGTGGTCACAATGTTTAAAGCTCTGTCGGTAAATTGTGATTGATCCATGATTGACAAAATTGCTGCTGTAAGGAAAGCAATTTATACAGCATCGAAACGCGAGACCCTCCTCTGGTGATCTGGTTATCTAGAGCCGCACAGAAAGTTCTAGTAATATCTGGTGTGCGGTGGAGGTCACTGGAGTCTGGTTTGCATGTTTTGGCCTAAGGGGCCTACGTAATCTACTTGTGTGTTTTCTTTGGTGCACGGAGGTTGCTGGTGGCAAAAATCTGACTACTGTTCGCAAATTCTTTTCCTCCATACTCGGCTCGGAGTTTCAAAAATGTTCCTTTGTGATCATAGAAAATATGGCTGTGCAAAGCCGATCTCGGCTTTGTCATTTTGCAGATCAGGATTAACGCCCTTACCGCAACCAAAAGGCGGGTCCTGTCTTGCAGCTGTCCATGGCACCTCCTACTCTCATGTCTAGCAGCTTGAACGGCGTTTTTCCGACCACTCTCTGACAACCCTTTACTTCTCTGTTTTACAAATCCTTGGGCTCTCATTGGCTCGACGTGCCTGGACTAACGGAGCCCTGCACGCAGCTATGCGGCTTTTGTCGTGCCGGGGCCGACTTTTTTAACAACTACCATGCAGAACGACTACCTGCGTGACGTAGTTTCCACGGGGGGCGCCTGGTGGACCACCGGGCAGCCCCCAGATTTTCCCTGGTGGACATCCGGCTGGCAACTTTTACCTTCCTCCTGCACGCATAATTTATAAATACATCATCACCACCACTTTTGTTTTTAACCAAACATGTTGTCGGTTTCATCGAGAACAGCCAGATCGGCTACAAAACGCATTTCGCGTTCCATGGCAACTGTCTCTGACATCACCAGGGACTCCAAGGTGCCTCAGAACTTGCTGGAGAAAGGGAACTACATCAACTACAAGAAGCAGTTGGAGGTCCTAGAGATCGTCAAAAGCAGACTCAACAGACCTTTGACGTACGCTGAGAAATTGCTCTACGCCCACTTGGATGACCCGCACGGACAGGACATCCAAAGAGGTGTCTCCTACCTGAAGCTCAGACCAGACAGAGTTGCTTGTCAGGATGCCACCGCCCAAATGGCCATCCTGCAATTCATGTCTGCTGGTATGCCATCGGTTGCCACCCCAACCACTGTGCACTGTGATCACTTGATTCAGGCTCAAAAGGATGGCCCTGCTGACTTGGCTAGAGCTATCAGCCTGAACAAGGAGGTGTACGATTTCCTTGCATCTGCATGTGCCAAGTACAACATTGGTTTCTGGAAACCAGGATCTGGTATCATCCACCAGATCATTCTCGAGAACTACGCTTTCCCAGGTGAGTTGCTGATTGGTACCGACTCCCACACCCCTAACGCTGGTGGTCTGGGTCAGTTGGCCATTGGTGTCGGTGGTGCTGACGCTGTCGACGTCATGGCAGGCTTGCCATGGGAGCTGAAGGCACCAAAGATCATTGGTGTCAAGCTTACCGGTAAGATGTCTGGATGGACTTCTCCTAAGGATATCATCCTGAAGCTGGCCGGTATCACTACCGTCAAGGGTGGAACCGGCTCTATTGTCGAGTACTACGGTGAGGGTGTCGACACCTTCTCTTGTACCGGTATGGCAACTATCTGTAACATGGGTGCTGAGATTGGTGCCACCACCTCCGTTTTCCCATTCAACGAGTCCATGGTTGAGTACCTGAATGCTACCGGAAGATCTCAAATTGCTGAGTTCGCAAAACTCTACCAAAAGGACTACCTGTCTGCTGACAAGGGCTGTGAGTACGATCAGGTGATTGAGATTGACCTCAACACTCTGGAGCCACACGTCAACGGCCCATTCACCCCAGATCTTGCCACCCCAGTGTCGAAGATGAAGGAGGTTGCCGTTGCCAACGACTGGCCATTGGAAGTCAAGGTTGGTCTGATTGGTTCTTGTACCAATTCTTCCTACGAAGACATGTCCAGAGCTGCCTCTATTATCCAGGATGCTGAGTCTCACGGACTGAAGGCCAAGTCTATCTTCACCGTCACTCCAGGTTCCGAGCAAGTCAGAGCCACCATCGCCAGAGACGGTCAATTGAAGGTGTTCCAAGACTTTGGTGGTAAGGTTCTGGCTAACGCCTGTGGTCCATGTATTGGTCAATGGGACAGACAAGACATCAAGAAGGGTGACAAAAACACCATTGTGTCCTCCTTCAACAGAAACTTCACTTCCAGAAACGACGGTAATCCAGCTACCCATGCTTTCGTCGCTTCTCCGGAGATGGTTGTTGCCTACGCCATTGCCGGTGACTTGAGATTCAACCCATTGACTGACAAGTTGAAGGACGCCAACGGAAACGAGTTCATGCTGAAGCCACCTGTCGGTGTTGGTCTGCCACCAAAAGGATACGACCCTGGTGAAAACACCTACCAAGCTCCTCCAGAAGAGAGATCTTCTGTTGAAGTGAACATTTCCCCAACTTCCGACAGATTGCAAAAGCTGCAGCCATTCAAGCCATGGGATGGAAAGGATGCTTACAGAATGCCAATCTTGATCAAGTCTCTTGGTAAGACCACTACTGACCACATCTCTATGGCTGGTCCTTGGTTGAAGTACCGTGGACACTTGGAGAACATCTCTCAGAACTACATGATTGGTGCCATCAACGCTGAGAACGGTAAGGCCAACTCTGTCAAGAACCACTACACTGGTGAGTACCACGGTGTTCCAGAGACCGCTGCATACTACAGAGACCACGGTATCAAGTGGGTTGTTATTGGTGGCGAGAACTTTGGTGAGGGTTCTTCCAGAGAGCACGCTGCATTGGAGCCAAGATTCCTTGGTGGATTTGCCATTATTACCAAGTCTTTTGCTAGAATTCACGAGACCAACCTGAAGAAGCAAGGTCTTTTGCCATTGAACTTTGTGGAGCCAGAGGCTTACGACAGAATCAACCCAGATGATGAGATCGACCTTGTTGGACTGACCGAGTTGGCCCCAGGTAAACACGTGACCATGGTTGTTCACCCTAAGGAAGGTGAGGCTTGGTCTACTCCACTGTCTCACACTTACAACGAAGAGCAAATCGAGTGGTTCAAGTACGGTTCTGCTCTGAACAAAATGGGTGCTTCCAGAAAATAAGGACTGAAATCGGATGCTGCCGAAGTTGGTGACGTTTACTTAATAGAAGGGTGGTAAGTTTCGGCAGAGTTTGCTAATTGGTTTCACAAGTTTATTTATTTACTATCCATTATATTTGATTGTGTGAAAAAAACTTATTCTCGTATCATTAACTATCGTAGAGACAGGATCCCCCGCGAAGGAAGTAGATCAGGTTTTCTCCATTTTCTGGTTTGTCTGGCGGTGTGCATTTGTCCTGTGCCGCAAAACCCAGCGGTCCTTTATCGCAGTCCGCACACGTTAGAAATCTTGCTACTTGCAACACCATTTTGTCCTGATTCTCCAGATTTTCCATCTCCACAGCTATCTCGGACGAGGGTCTACTCACTCCGATGTTATCAAAGTCCCACATTGAGCCCACATGGAAGAACACATCGTTGTGGTCAGGTACATGAGAGTTGATCTGCAATGAAGGAGAAAGGTCGACAAATGCGAATTCCCTGGGCATTGGCGATATAGAAGCGTACCGTGACCTTTGAGGTGTTGAAGAGATTATTTTACAGCGGCAGAATGGACATCGTAAGGCATATTGTGTTGTGGAGTCGATCTGATGGAAGGAAGACATAGGTGGAATATTAAAAATACATTGTATTTAATGAAAAATTAGCGAATCTGCAACAAATAATTTAGTCGCACTCTAGTAAAGTCCTTGATTATTCGATACGGTCTACATCATTCGTACTTTCTGTCCTTCAAACCCTCTTCCACATCCTTGATCATATAGGAATACCAGTACATGGCTGGCCAAATAGTGGCGAAATGCCATAGGGCATGTGCATCGAGAAGATCGAAGAGAGGCGGAAAGTCAAAGAGCTCAAAAGACATGCCTGCACTCACGCTCACGACCAGAACCAGCGGCGTGAGCGTCCAATTGATTTCTTTATTCAGGAGGTCACGTTTTAGCGACATAGAGCGTCTGGCTCTGTTGAAACAGTTGATGGAATGATAGATCCACAACACATCTTGAAGTAGTCCGCAAGCTAAGTTGGCTTGCATGTTGTAAGTGTACGACCAGTCCCTCAGAAGTCTGCCAACATGGAGGAAGTATGCAAGAAGCGTGCAAACTGCGAGAACCTGGCGCTTGAGATCGTTTTCCGGAAGATAGAGTCTGAACACCCGAACGACGATCGCGTAGAAGCCAGACAGCACAGTGGCCCCGGCAAAAAAATAGTCCAGTCTCTCTCGGTTCCACGTATCTCTCAGATGGAACAATGTAGAGAAAAACCAAGCGCACATCGCCACGACAGCCACGATCATGTATGCCGTGTATAACTTGACGAAATGCGTATTTCCTGCCCTAATCTCCTTTTTGTATTGCTTCCATATCATCTTAGCTCCCCAGTAGTGAGGGAACCAGTTTCCGATGCTGAAGATGGTGCTGAAAAGCTCCTGAATCCCAAGGACACGAATAAACGGCCATTTTCCGTGGAACTGATAAACCTCGAGATTTTTACTCTGGCGGTCCTTAGTGACGATTCGCTGGCATTGGTAGTCGCAATTAGGAAAACAGTCCCAGCCAACGAGTCGCAAGTCCCACGAGAGCGGCGGTTCCTGGAACATGTGGTATTTCTGCTGTTGAGACTGCCAACGCAAAAGCGTTCTCTCTGAAACGTCAGAGTACTTTGAGATGCCGTTGCACGTCAAAACATCGCATTTTTTCACACACGTTTGGAACTCGGGCAATTCATCGCCCAATGAAGCCCTCACAGGCGACAATAATAATAGGAATATGAGAATTATCATGAGAAAATTAAATACTGTTATATAAATCGCGTTATTCGTTTTTCTCGAACTTCAGGCTTTTCAGAATCAAGTCGTCTGCAGCCTGGGAATCGAGCATTTTCAGCTGGTCCTGCGGAATGAAAGTCGGAAAGTAGATTGCAAGAACCATGAAGAACATCAGGACGCCAGGAAACCCTATCGCGCCCTTTGTGCACGTGATAGCGAACTCGAAGCCAAAGGCTGCCAGTTGCAAAGCCAGAAAGATGAGGAACCATTTTCGCTCGAGCAGAAAATAATGGCGGGGAAAACCCATGATTTCCCTGGAGGCAGGATCTGTGAAAAGAAACCGGAGTTTCTGCACAACCTCGTTCTCATTCAAGGCTCCAATAGCCATGATGAAAAACAATCCAGCTAGAACTGCCTGGGGAATCTGGCCTAAAACAACTAGAAAGGGTCTGGTCATCATTACTAGCGTCATGAGGCCCTGAATGATATTGCTGAGCCGCTGTTCAACCACTCGAACAACCCTGTCTTTTCCGGTAGCATAATCGTGCTCGTGGACGCAGAGCGCCTCCGTGTGCAAGGGGGCCTGAGGAATGAGGCCGTTCGGGGCCGGTATCCCCAGAATTCCAGCAATTCCTGTGGTAATCCCCAGCAGCATGAAGTCGTAGTGGAATGAGCTTGGTTTTTTCAACGGAAATTCGTCTGACTGGCACATCAGGGAAGAAACGTTGTGATCGAAATAAAACAGTATAGTAAGAAGAATGCCAAAAGGCAGCGCCAGAAACACATCGCCAACGGATACATCTCGCCAGAACGGAATGTACCAACTTTCAGGACGGTCCGGCGACGTGGGGTGAAATGAGCGGGTGATTGGCAGCCTAGCGAAATCCACGGATTTGAGATGGCCTCCAAAATGGATAAATCCGGTGAAAAACACCACGCTGAGCGGGGTGCCATAGTCTTTCACAAATTTGCGGAACAAGGGATGAATGTAGTGCGACTTTGTGCCGAAGAAGTGTGCGGCCAGGCCAAACAGGGTCATCACCAGGGCCACGACGATCGATGCGAAACCGCTCAAATCGTCTTTAATTGCAAACTGGTGTGTCAGGATCTGGATTCCTTTCTGGATGTAGACGATATTAATAAACAGACCAAAAGAGATGCAGCTGTATTTGGTGACATACCGCATGAAATTGACGCTATTTGTGATAGCCACCAAAAAGTGCAAAACCATGCTCCACAGACAGATCCAGCACATGAACTGGAAATAAGGTGTCCCTCGAGGCTTCATCAAATTGTAAACGGTGTAATTGAAAATGGATATCGGGCCAGTCACTCCAACAATGCACAGAGGAGTGCCTGAAAAGATGCCAAAAACTATGCCCGCCATTGCTGACGACAAAAGCACCTCGTTGGTGCCGTACGACCTGTTTGCGTGGTCGTACATGTCCTGTGCGAAGGCCATGGCCGGCAAAAGGTTGGTGAAGAAAATGTACACTGCGGCCGGTATGACGCGGTACGTGAAGCCATCTGTGATGTCTGAGACGTAGTATGGAATCAGCCGTGTCTTAATATCCATGTATACACCACGACCGGGCACAAACTGGGTCATGGCATGGGTATGGAACAAGTTGGATAAGTCTAAAAAATAATCAAAAAAAAAATATAGTCCAACTTAAATAAATTTTCAACAGATGAGAGTGTCAAATGCCCGATTATTCGGCGCAACTATGAGGTCGCTGAACGGCCCTGTGGCACCATTTAAGTCTGATAAGGCGCACAATAAAGGGCCGGTCACCTTTGATAGAAATTTTCCTGTACACAGAAGGGTGAAGGCGTGGGAAAGAGATAGAGAGGATAAAGAATCGTGGTTCAAACGCAAACACGCCCACCACCACGCGAAGCAGAAGAAGCGCGAGCCCCAAAGGGACGAAAAACCCGAGTTCTCTCGTTCGCAGGCACTCAGAAAGACAATCTCGCAGCTGAAGTTGAACCCCCTGGTGGAGTACCTGTATGGCATGAATCCTGTTCTTGCCGCCCTTAAAGCGAAGCAGCGGGAGAGCTTTGGTACTCTGTATCTCCACAACCCCAAGTCCACTCCGAAGCTGGCTGAAATCCTGGCACTGGCCCGCGAACTGGAGCTTCCGGTGAAAAGTGAGTACGGGAAGCATGATCTGAACCTTATGACGAAGAACGGCGTCCACAACGGGATCGTTGTTGAAACCAAGCCGATCGAGGTGGAGCAGCTGCGGTGCTTGTTGGCGGCCGAAGTTGGAAAACTCACAGTCATGAAAGAACACGTTGGAACGACCGAGAGCAGCGTTTCATCCACTGCTGCCGAACGATACCCGTTGGTACTGTACATCGACGAAATATCCGACCCACACAACATGGGCGCAATTATCAGATCCGCCTATTTTCTCGGAGTGGACTGCGTTGTCGTCTCGGAGCGGAATTGTGCGCCGTTGTCGCCTGTGGTGTCGAAAACGTCGTCTGGAGCTCTCGAGTTCCTGCCGATCTACTCGTCCCAGAAGCCGCTCCGATTTTTCGAGGAGTCGCGCTCCAACGGATGGACTATCATCTCGTCTGTGGCTCTAACCAGCGGCAGCCAGTTCGGCAGCAAAACCATCGATGCCGACGCTCTGAAAGAACAGTTACAGAACGGGCCGTGCATGCTTGTTGTCGGGTCGGAAGGCCAGGGCATCAGGACGTCACTGTTGCAACGCAGCGATTTCCTGGTCTCTCTGAAGAGCAGCAGAGCAGACTTAGACGATTCGGTGGACTCGCTGAACGCCAGTGTCGCCACGGCATTGTTGCTCTCGAAATTCTACATGTAAATAGTCTTAGGATTGTATTATATACAGTTACTTCTTTCCCACGGTCTCAAGAAGACCCAGCAGCGACGACAGCACCAGCTGGCTCTTGTCGGGTCCTCCGATCGGGGATCTTGGAGAAAAGCGTTTGACAGTGCTGAACCCGCCCTTTCTTGACGTGTCCTGGTCCTTGACAGGCTCGACCTCGAAGTCGAATCTTTTCTTCACCAAATTCAAGTGTGCTGCCTTTGGAATTAATGGAATGGTAAATTCTCTTGCGTATCTGCCCTCTGCATCCAATGGCCTGCGAACATCAGCAAGCTTGTTGAGGTATTTCACGTGCAGACCAGAGGTAACGGAATTTCCAATAAATCCTCCTAGTGCAAACCGACTGCCTGTGGACCGCGCGCTGATGTATCTTCCGGGGAGCACCCTCGCAGACTGCACGCCGTTAGGTGTCTGGAAAAGCCTGCCCTTGAGGTTGTACGACAGACCAGCAGTTCCAGAGAGCTGTTCGCGGTACAGGGTAGGAAATTGGTACTTCTTCCTGCTCAGCTTGGCCTCGTCGACCTGTCTGGTCTCCAGGAACTCCACGATCTCGTTCGAAAGATCGGTCTGGGCAATTCTCTCTGGATAATTCTGGGCCAGCCACTCCATGAACGGTCTTCTCAAAGTTCTAAGGTACTTTTTGTTGGTTGCAAATTCAAGCGACGAAGGGCGCTGGACCCTCAATCCTAGGGCCACAGCAACTGACCCGTGGCCTTCCCGCGGATCGTGGCCAGGAAAGAGCGGATTGGAGCTGGCTTTGGTGGTCATCGTAGGGTTTCTCACAGAAACAGGGATCCCAAACTCCTGGAACTTCTTCTTTTTGAACGCAAATCCCCCCAGCGGCTCGAAGTCCGGCAAGCCGTACTTGTTGTCGAGGTTGTTGACGACAATATACTTTGACTTGATTTTCGTTGGGATTCTCATCTTGAGACCAAAGTCCCTTCTGGCGAACGACGACGGCGGCGACTCAATCACCTGGTGCGTTGGAAATGTGGCAGATCTGTCGGCACCCAGCTCGCCGAGCTGTCTGGGCACCTGTGCGATCTTGGTTGTGCGGAAAAGCCGTGCAAGGTCGGACATTGAAGTAAACCGATTTATTTTTTCGTCAGCTTTGAGTCTCAATACGCGTTTGAAGCCCTGCCCCGACTCCCAATCGACGCGTCTAAAAAGGAAATCTGATTCTATTTTGTTTGTAATGTCCGACACCACCTCGCAGTTCAAGAAGCTAGAGGTCATCGGGCGCGGCAAGTTTGGCACCGTGTACAAGGGTCTGCGGCTTGACACCAAGGAGCTTGTTGCAATCAAGATCCTCAACCTCGACACGCCCGAGGAAGAGGTGAAGGACGTGCAACAAGAGATCCAGTTTCTGTCGCAGCTCAAGTCTGTGCCCAACGTGACTCGCTACTACGGTTCGTATTTGCACGGCCACAAGCTGTGGATCATTATGGACTACTGTGCGGGTGGATCGGTGAGGACTCTACTTCGTCCGGGGCCTTTGGAGGAGAAATATATCAGTGTCATTGTGCGAGAGGTGTTGCTCGCGCTGCAGTTTATTCATCAACTCGGCGTGATCCACAGAGACATCAAGGCGGCAAATATCTTGATCCAGAAAGACGGCAAGGTGCAGCTGTGCGACTTTGGAGTCGCTGGCCAGCTTACCACCTCGGCGATGAAAAGAACGACTATGGTTGGAACGCCGTATTGGATGGCGCCGGAGGTGATCATGGAGGGCGCCGACTACAACGAAAAGGCAGATATATGGTCTTTGGGGATCACTATCTACGAACTGGCGACGGGAAACCCACCGTATAGCGACAAGGACGCGATGCGTGCGATGCAGCTGCTGACGCAGCACGAGCCGCCGAGACTCGAGGGCAGACAGTTTTCGGCGAACTTGAAAGAACAGGTGGCCATCTGTTTAGAGGAAAAGCCGGAACTTCGGCCGTCGGCCGAGGAACTGCAGAAATCAAAGCTCGTCAAGGCGTACAGGGCGGTGCCAACCGCGTCGCTCAAGGAGGTAATTAGCAGATACCTGCTGTGGCGCGACTCGCGGCCCTCGCGCGAGTCGTTCTATTACGAGGATGCTGAGAGTATCAGCGAGGAGAGTGAGGTCAAATGGGACTTCAATTCGCTGAAAAGCGCGGAATACATGATAGAGAACGAGATTAGCCAGGAAAGCGTACCCCCGCCCGGTGCACCACCGCAGTATGCCGCCGTGCCACAGGACACAGATGACTACACGATCAATCCGACGTTCCGGCTAGGAACGATGCAGACCACTATGCGTGCTGGGACGCAGTCGACGGCGGCGACGACGCTCCGAAACACAGCCAAGTCGGCCGCTCCGTCCAGCACCACTGCCCCGAAATCGCTGCTCAAGCTGTTTGAGCAGGACGAGCCCGACGAAACGCTGCCATCACCGGCTGCAGAGGTGCCAGCAGTCCCCAATGTGCCGATTGAGATCCCTAGCTTGGACACACTTCCAGAGACGGCTGCGCAGGAGCCGCGCCCGAGAGCGCCGACGGTGTCGCGCCAGGAGTCGCCGACGACTCCCGTGCAGGCTGAGGAGCCTGCATCACGGCGTATGGAAGCTTCTAGTACGGGGCTGTCGAGCCTGGGCAACAGGACGCCGTCGCCGCAGCGGCTGCCGCACATGAAGCCGCTCCCCTCGTCCGCGTCGCAGCAGCCGCTGCTGCAGCCGATCAACAGCAAGATTCCATCGCAGAGTGTTCCTCCTGGCCCGCAAACAGCTCCCGCGCTGAGCAATAACGAATACCAGGAGATGAAGCCCGAGCCGGGCTCGCTGTCACGCGTGCGCTCGCAAATGCGGCTCCAGATGCCTGTGCCGATGCTGCACTCACAGTTGATGGACGACAAGGCCGCGGCTGCGTCGCCAGACACGTTGAACCAGTTTGGCGTGAACATCAATTTGGCGTCGACCGCGCCGCTGGCGATGACTCCAGTCACCGAGAAGACAAACATGGAGCTGGGGGCTACGCCGGAGAGAGACTCAGCGGAGTCGGTGCGGCCGCAGGGATATTTCGAGGAACGGGCTAGAGAGACAGAGGAGCACGAGAAAGTGAGTCTGGCAGGCATGCTGGACGGTCTTACGCTGGAAGTGGGGCCGGGAGTGCTGGAGTCAGGGGACAAGGACGTGCTTGTGGCTGATTTTGTCGGGCTGGTCAGCAAGTTTGGCAGTGTCTTGGAGGCAATCATTGCCGAGCTGAGCGAGGCGAAATGAGCGTTTACTGGTCTTATTTTGTTCAATGAGGAGCTGATAGATTTACTCTCTATAAATGCTGAATGCGTCTATTGCTGGAACACTTCCTCAACAAAGTGCTTCACGACGACCTTGCCCTCCTCAAAAGCAGGATCGTCGTGCCGGACAATGGCTGCTGCATGCGTGGCATTTGTCTTGGTGATGTAGATAGGGAACTTGCGCCACGGAAGTCTGTTGAGATGCTTGACGATGTCCTTCTGGTGCTCGGAAAGGTCCAATTTGAACGGACTCAGGATCTGCCGGTACCGGAGCGCGTCTGGAGTGTCTGGCTCGGCAGACAGGTCGAACTCGCCGATCTTGTTGATGGTAGTGGTGAGCGAGAGCGGGCCGTTTTCGCGCGCCTCGAAGATGCTGCGGTTGATGTCGTTGGTGGAGGTGATGGCGTCGAAGACAGAGTCGATGAACTCGTCTCCCTGGTCGTGCAGCCCGTGCTCCAGGCGGTGCAGGTCAATGCTGGCCTCACTGAGCCGTTTGGTGAGCGGTGGCCGTGCCGGCTCCGGCTCTTCGCAGAGCTCCAGGAACTCGGCGAGTTTCGACGACTCCTTGATCACTCGCAGAGTCGAGTTGAAGACTTGCAACCAGTTGTGCAGCACAAACCACGTGACCCACATTGGCAAGTACACGCCGAAGCGGAACAGCATGATGATCCACTTGAACTTTCTCTGGAAGAAGTTGGCCGTCTTCGACTGTGCTGAAACGTCGTTATCGGCTGGGAGGTCCTCCTGGACCATCTGGTTGAGCTTTGTTTTGGACGAGACGTCGACGAGGCCGGTGAACGTGATTGGCTGGTCGGCATCCAGAACGACCGGTTTGTAGTCTTCAATGAACTTCAGACAGAACTTGGATCCATTCTCAAAGTGGATGTAGCCTTCCTGGTCGATTTTCACGTTTGGGTTCTTGTCCAATATGTCAAACGGGTTGATGTAGCTGATTCCAGAACACCACCAGGATGTCCGGATGTCGGAGCGGATGTTCGAGTACAGCGAGATGTTCTTGAACTTTGCGAGGCCGCGATAGAATACAGTGTGCGGAAGCGACATCAGTTTCAAAAGAGGCACTGTAGGCGAGTCTTTGAGGAAAAGCTGGTGGCCGCTTTTGCCCAGGAGCACAGGCACCAGCCAGTTGAAAATCTTGATACTGACGCTCTGGCCCGGAGTCAGGACTCCAACGTGCGGAGAACAGAAACTAGTGAAATTAACAGGCTCGGTGTTGCAGAAAAATCCGCGATAGTGCAGAACACCGATGGCATACCGTGCAATTAGACCTCCTAGAGAATAGCCAACAACAGAAAATTTACTAACGGTCAATCCCTGTTCCTGCAATCTTAGGGCTTCGGCAAGAATCTCCTCCGCGACGCGAGTACCGCAGAGGTCAATACCGTCGTAGGTTTTGAATCTCTCGTTAGTCTTTGTGGTATAGACTATTAGTTGGTCTTTGCTAGAGCTCAAGGATGCATGGTTTTTCAGCTGGGCCTCAATATAGGCAAAGTGCTCAGACACTCCCCAAAGACCATGACAAAGAACAACAAGGTGGCAGTTCTTAGATTCCATGGAGGGGCAGGAAATTTACAGGGTCTTTTATAATGACACTAGGCAGAGATAAGAGATTGTCGCAAGACAATAACTGATTGTGCGATGTGGGTTTCCATAAAATTCTACGCGGTGCAGAGATGAAGAGAATGGTGGACCGAGACGGCCATAACTTGGTGTACGGATGTCTGCTACGGAGTTTTACACCCCCCATATGTACTATGCACGTCGGATTCCTACAAAAGGCGCTCGCCGTTCAATGCCGGCCGGAACGCAATGGGTCAGCTGGTTGCACGGTAACTATGGATCTGTAAAAAAAGCAAACATGCACCCCCTATGGGCGACAAACTCCGATCGGATATTGGTGGTTGAAAACATCTAAAATCTTTTTTCATTGGCACTTTTCGGTCAAGACTGTTCCTTACACTTGGCATTATAAAATCCCAATAGGTCAAGCACCCAGTTTACCTGTTTTTATTCAATTGTGTTTGGCTATTAATTTAGGTTGTAATTTGGCCGCCTACACTTTCCTCAGCAGAGCACCTTTAGTATGTTCCAATCAATAATAAAGGTTGGCCTGCCAAAAACAACTCTCAGACTAGCTTTGCAGCCCAAACCAAGTTTCTGGGCTTGCGCGAAGCCGGCGGCCAGCTCTGCTCGAGTCTTTTGGGCAAAACCATTGCTGGCAACTGCCTTGCTCTCAAGGCAATTCCACACGAGTTTTCCTCTTTTGAACGAGCTCGAATCACTGCCTCCTGTCAAGCGGCCAAAATCAAATTTCTGGACAAACACTGCTATTGGAAGAGTGTTGAAGCTGTTCGTCCTCACATCAGGTGTTGTTAGCGGAACAATTGTTCTTCTTCTGTCTGCATTTTTCGTTTACGACTACACGACTTACACTCCACCAGAAACTATAGAGAATCTTCTAGTCCCCGAAAGTGCCCTGAATCCTCCAATCGGCGGGCCCGAAAACTTGCCAATTCTCACCGACCACCTGGATTCGTTCGATAGCCCAGCAAAGGAGGAACTGAGAAGGAAACCGCATTTGGTTATTCTTGGTTCCGGCTGGGGATCAGTTTCATTGCTCGGAAACCTGGACAAGAACGATTATGATGTCACTGTTATTTCTCCAATCAATTACTTTTTGTTCACACCTATGCTTCCCAGTGCTGCCGTCGGCACTCTTGAGCTCAAGTCCTTAATGGAGAGCATCAGGCACATTGTCCGGAGAGTCAACGGCCATTATCTGGAAGCCTCAGCAGAAAAGATCCTGTTCAGTGAAAAGCTCATCAAAGTTAAGGTCCCAGGAACTGATCAGCGCTTCTACGTTCCTTACGACAAGCTTGTCATTGCAGTCGGTTCCACATCCAACACTCACGGCGTCAAAGGGTTGCAATACAGCAACCAACTGAAGACGGCAGAGGATGCGGTCGAAATTCGCCGCAAGATCGTGACCAACCTTGAAAAAGCATGTCTACCAACAACTTCAGACGAAGAAAGAAAGAAACTGCTCTCTTTTGTGATCTGCGGCGCCGGTCCTACCGGTGTCGAAGTCGCAGCTGAAATTTTTGATTTATTGAATGAAGACCTGACCAGAAGTTTCCCTAAAATCTTGCGACAAGAAATCTCGATCCATATCATTCAATCTAGATCGCACATTTTGAACACCTACGACAAGGCCATCTCCGAATATGCCATGAAGCGGTTTGAGCATGACCAAATCGATCTTCTAACTAATTCCAGAGTCAGAGAGATATTGCCTGACCAAGTCATTTTCGACCAAAAGACAGCCAGCGGTGAGGTCGAGACTAAGAGCGTGCCTTTTGGATTGTGTTTATGGTCCACAGGTGTCGCGCAGAATCCATTAGCTCAGCAAGTCGTCAAGGACCTTGCAGGCTCGCAAAAGAATAAACGTGCCATCGAGACCGATGCACAATTGCGAGTTATTGGTGCTCCTCTTGGTGACGTTTATGCAATTGGAGACTGTGCCACTGTGCGTGCCGAGCTGGCAGAGCACTGTTCCGACTACGTCAGAAAATACATCATTGGCTCCCAATCTCATAAGTTCGTTCGTTCTCATCATATTATCACCGATGACGATATTAAACACGTCGATCTGACTTACAATGAGCTGAAACAGCTTTGCACACAAATATCCCAGATGAACCCGCTTGCCGCAGAAGCGCTTTCCCTAGTTGAGGAGCTCGTTCCGAAATATGATCCGGAAGGACGCAAAAAGCTTAATTTCGACCAAGTCAAGCTGCTCATGAAGGAAGTGGATTCCAAAGTCACCAGTCTGCCAGCCACCGCTCAGCGGGCCAACCAGCAAGGCAAATACATGGGAAAGAAGCTTTCTAAATTACGCAAATCGTCCACCACTTTGTCGATCAATGATATCGTGGATGGCGATATTGACAACGCCATTGCACGTCCTTTCAAATATAGACATCTGGGCTCTTTGGCATACATTGGAAACTCAGCTGTTTTCGATTTTGCACCGGGATACTCCTTCGTTGGGGACATCATCGCAGTCTACCTGTGGAGAAGTATCTACTTTGCTCAAAGTGTCAGTTTCAGAACCCGTGTGCTGCTATTCATGGACTGGTTGAACAGAGGTATATTTGGTAGGGATATCTTGACTGTTTAAAATATAGATTCCTGTATATTGTTTTACATAAGCAGGGAATGATTAATGCCCTTCTTTGTTGTTAATTAGGCGCTAATGAAAATATAAAAGCACGTCAGACGCACATTCTTGGTCGTTCTTCTTGATGGATGAGTCACACAGCTTCTCCATGGGCCTAAGATACCTTAAGTCTCGGCTTTCAAATAGAGAAAACAAGCCAGAAGATAATTTGAAGATAGCATGTGTATCAAGAGAATCCTCATCCATGGCCAGTATGAAAGAAAATGAGTCTCTCAGTCTGAAAAGAAAGCCATTGGAGTCGGAAGAAAAAAGGCGCCATAGCTTATTTAATCTCAGATCGTACAAGGAAAGGACAGATTCAAGTGCCAACTTTTCATCCGATGCACACCAGCCCGGGCTAGAGACGGCACCTCGCCTCAATTGCGTCAATACAGATCTTGGATTCCTGAATTATGGAATGGAGCACATTGACAAGATTAGCTTGACTGAAGATGAGATTAAGACTCCCGAGAAAAGTGATATATTCACTAGCCACAAATCAGAGTTCCAAACGGCAACCAGTAAAAGCGAGGATCAGAAAACGCAAGAAACAGACAAAGCTACCAAATCAGAAACTTTTGCAGAGGTCAAAGAGACAGTTCCGCGCGATTTCAAGAAAGAGTCAGTAGAATCTGATTCCAGCGCCGAAATTGTCACCCTACCTAAAAACACAACAGAGGACAATTCTTGGGTGCTGCCTAATCTCGCACCTTCCAGCTTTTTTTGCCCATCAAAACAGGTTACCTCGCTTTTTGTTGGTGATTTGGACAAGTCTTTGAGTGAGTGTGATTTGAAAAATGTCTTCAACGAATATCCTGGTCTTCTCTCAGTCAAAATTCCTGCGGACTGTCAAACCGGCAATTCGCTAGGTTACGGATATGTCAACTACTCCAATGAAGAACAGGCACAATTTGCAATGGAATCGCTCAATTATACCAAGATCGGCTCGTCAGAAATCAGAATCATGCCGTCCTTAAGAGATAAAAGTCAGAGAGAACGCATAGGCGCCAATATTTTTATATCCAATCTCTCATCGCATCTCACTACCCGACAACTTTATGATAAGTTCAGGAAGCATGGAACCGTGTTGTCGTGTAAGTACGATTCATCCAAGCAGCAAGCATTCATACACTTCGAATCGAAGGAGGTCGCATATGAAGTCGTCAAAAGTTATAATCGTACTACTTTAGATGGTCAAGTTGTCTATGTGGGTCTACATATTCTCAAGAGAGACAGAGAACTTTTTGGGGCTACCGCGAGCGCAAGCACTAAGCTGGCTGAAAAAAGGGATATCTCACAGATCCCTAGTTTTTCGCCCTCATTTAAAAACACAGAACACAAGGATGACATAAGCACACATTATTCCATCTTTGTGAGAAATCTACCTTTGAGTATCGAGGAACATGTTATCAGGAGTTTAGTTGAACCCTACGGACCTGTCTTATCTGTCTTAGCAAGGAGAGTCCCAAAAAGAAATGGGTGCTGGGCTCTAGTGAATCTAACTAACCAGGAATCCGTGGATAAAGCGGTTTCGCATCTAAACATGGTTGAAATCAACAAGCAGCGGCTATTTGTCACTCGCGCAATTCCAAAAGAAGAGAAAAGCTACAGTCGAAAGCAGGAGATGCGGCCAAAATACCGGCTCAAAATACTGATCACGGGATTGAATGTTAACACGCATAAAGACAAGTTCCAAAATTGGTGCTTAACTTTTGGATCAATAAAGTCTGTGGAGCTTTATGGAACATACCCCCAAGAAAACAAGAAGGGCTACACCGCTTATGGATATGTGGAAATGATTAATGAAGCCGACGCTGATTTTCTAATCGACAATCTGAATCTACTGGGTGTTCGCTGCTTCAAGGTCAAAGTGGAGATCCAAAATAAGGAGAAAGTTATTTCCGATATGCGTCACTACCCTTATGGTCCATCGCCAAGGCAATCCAGCGGTACTGCGATGGGGACATATGTGAATCCCTACAAACAATTTCAGCTAGCAGCTTTTGCCAAATCTGTCGAGCAGGACAAGTTCGCTGTGACAGCTCAAACCCAGGAAAAGAGCGATGGAGAGCGACTGAATGTGGATCTTCGCACTAAAATTGAACAGATCATAGGGGTCTGTGCTGTTGATACTTTAGGTGCAGATACACTGATATCGATGAATACGGGAGGTATTTACCAGCACAAAGTGCATTCATTATCTGAACACATCATCAAGTTCTTTTGGTCTAATAGAGTTGATTCGTTTTCTAAATTTCTGGCATCCAACTACAAGGAAGACCAACCCTTGCACCCGCTGCTCAAAACTCAAATTGTGCAAAGTGCAATGTACCTAGGAATTGTTTCCAAAAGCTAGAGATGAGAGTCTTCATGAAATTTAGCTTTACATGACCTATATACCTGAGAAAGAATTTTTTCCAACAGCATTTTTTCAGAATACGATAATGATCGAGACCAAAGGACTAACGAGAGTTTATTGTTAATTTTACACCAATTCAACATAATTAGCAGGAAAGATGCCTTCCCTGGTGCCAATTCTGCCTGTCCACCAATCATCCGTTGAGTCTGATTTTTGAATAATAGTTATCACATCTCCTTTTTTGAACCCGAGATCGCCCTGTTGCTCTCCTGCAAATGTGTAGAGAGCAATAGCTTTCTTGGACCCTGATGATCCTGAGCTTCCACGAGCAGACCCATAGCCAAAATCAGGTTTCTCTGACTTTGGTCTGTAGCCAGCGGACCTTGCTTCCGATTTTGATGATCTGTTTCGATCATATCTATCGTAAACGTCATCTTCCCAAGAAGTTGGCTTTCTTGAATGCGAAGGCGTGGTTCCAGGAGTTGAGCGATGGTAGTACGAACGAGGGGAATCGTCATCCGAGTATCCCTCATCATCCGAGCCATAAGACCTGCGGGAGTTGTATCTGGTGGAGGATGCATCTGAGCTAAATTCTGAAGGGATATCGTTATAATAGTCTTCGTCGTCAGAATAGTACTCACCATTAGCACTTGCTCTTGTGAAAGCTCTGCTATTGAGCACTCTCATGAGAGGCTCACAAGCTGGAGGAGGTCTCACACGACCTCCCAGGATTTGGCTAGCCTTGCACATGTCACCATAGAATTTTCTGTTAGCTTCTCTTCTTTCAACGAGGACGGACCCCTCAACCGAGACACCAGCGAAAAGACCTTTTGTTTTGGAGTAAGCAAACACCGGAGCGACGTTTTTGAGAGAGGCGGAGCCCGCCACTTCCGCATTTCTTCCCAGGGGACCCGCTGCAACAGAAATGTTACCACCCAATGTCACCGAGCCGAATTGGGCGAAGGATTCAACGGCAGCCTGTGTGTTCAGGATGAAAACGAAATCGGTAACTTCGGCTCCAATTTGTCCACCAACACCTGCACCTGCGGTAACGATAGCAGAAGGGGCGGACCACGAGCCGTCTGGCAATCTGGCGACCACGATACCCGAGCCCGCTCTTCCAGAGAAAAGGAATCCCGCTTTCAGAATGGTGATCACCGCCAATCCCTTGGCGTTGAGAAGAACTTCGCGGGGAATGACTTCATCTGCTCCCAACACCTGGTTTGGTTTAATGAAGGAGGCCAGGATTTTGGCAGCTTTTCTGTGTTGTTAGTTTGAGATTTTTGAAACTCCTGATGGAATTTTGATAGCACTTACTTAGACTCGCTTTTCAGCGATCTCGGAATTGGATTGTTCAAACCCATTGCTTACTAGAACTAAAAAATCGAAAAAGTTACCGAAACAGTATACGTCAAGCTAATGTCTTGTCTGATAAGATCGTTTTTAATAGTTTTCGGTGAGAGAGGGCGTAGAAAATTCTGTGGCGTGAGGAGTGGTTATGAGAGTCTCAATGTTGACAGCAAGAAGGACGATGTGGCTTTGTGGGGGGAGGTATGCTGTTCGACAAGAACCTTACGACCATAGAGCTCCCGATCTTGAAGTGGACTGGCTGGCCTCAGTTGGTGAAACTCTTTTAAACAGCCGCTTACAATATGTCAATTAAAGCCGATAATTGTGATAGCTCGAACAAGCATAATATTTTGTTTTGTTAGTCATCATTTACCCAAATAACGGCCCTCTGGTTCAGTCAAATGAAGCTCCATTCGTTTCCATTACTGTTTTCTGGACTCGCTTTTGTAATTGATGTCGAGTGCGCAGTCATTGGTCAGCAAATTCTATCTTATGGTTCTAATTACCGTTATTCCCTTGAAGGGCTCGATAGTGCTCTCCAGGACGATGTGAATTTCATTTGGAGTTCTTTGGAGCAACGCCTTGGTACACAAGGGCTCAAAAAAGTCATTGAAAACTATGAAACAAGTGTTTGTCCAATAACTAGCTCATTTCCAACTGATATCAAAAGCGACTCTGACAGTGTGGAGACTATCAGTCTTGAAAGCTTGCCGGAATATCAACTGAGATTGCATACAAAAAAACGGAGCAACCCACTGAGTCTAGGAGTGGATACTGTTAAGCAGTATACGGGATACTTCGATATCAACGATGATGATAAGCATCTCTTTTATTGGTTCTTTGAAAGTAGGAACGATCCTGCCACCGACCCTGTGATTCTTTGGTTAAATGGAGGTCCTGGCTGCAGCTCAATGACAGGCTGTTTATTTGAGCTCGGACCAGCTTCACTCAATGGAACCACACTTACTCCGATACACAATCCCTATTCTTGGAACAACAATGCGTCGGTAATCTTTCTTGAACAGCCTGTTGGCGTTGGCTACTCGTACAGTACGAGATCCTCTGTTTCAAGCACCAAGGTCGCAGCTAGAGATGTTTATTCCTTTCTGGAGCTATTTTTTACAAAGTTCAGACAATTCGTGAATAATGATTTTCATATCGCTGGCGAGTCTTACGCTGGTCACTACATTCCAAATATTGCCAAAGAGATTCTTGATCGCAAGAATAAGTCTTACGAACTCACCTCTATTATGATTGGTAATGGCATTACTGATCCATTGATCCAATATGGGTGGTATGGTCCAATGGCTTGCAATGCATCGTTATCGGGCTACAAACAAATTCTCTCAGACAGCGACTGCATGAAAATTGATGAGATGTACTCTCGCTGCAAGAGATTGATCAGTGCATGCTATAGGACTCTTTCTACTGTTACTTGCCTGCCGGCAAATCTTTACTGTGAACGTATCTTGGAACCGTTCGAGGAGACAGGGCTCAATGTATATGATATTCGTGGTCCTTGTGAAACTCAAGATGGAAACTGCTACCTCGGAATGGACTATATTGACAGGTATATGAATCTTCCTGAAGTTAAAGATGCACTGGGTGCGGAAGTAGATTCCTACAGCGGTTGTGATGATGATGTTTTCCGGCAATTCATTTTGACAGGAGATGAAACAAAACCGTTTCAGCAATATGTGGCCCAAGTTTTAGATGCTGGTCTTCCGGTTCTTATTTATGCAGGAGACAAAGACTACATTTGCAACTGGCTCGGAAATCTGGCCTGGACCGAAGCATTGGAATGGGAAGAGAGCATCTCTTACCAGAAAGCGGAATTTAAGAAATGGTATACAGAAATTGAAGGCCTTCCTGCAGGAGAGGTCAAGACCAACGGACGCCTGACGTTTGCCCGGGTTTACGATGCAGGACACATGGTTCCGCACGATCAACCACAAGTTGCTCTCGATATGGTTAACAGGTGGATTACTGGAGATATATCATACAACCGCTGAATTGTGTTTTGTTAATCACATCCCTAGCTTGTTTTTCATCTTTGCTTTTTTTCAACCATCGAATACATCAATTTACATACGAATGTTTCTTAACACCTTAAAAATAAAGTTAAATGCGTTTGGCTGTGCTATTTCTGTACCAAACAAATAGATCCAAATATACTCCCTTTTGTTTTAAATGAACGCTTGACTGATACCTGTGCTCAATTTCCTTATCAAAGAATATTAATCTTAGTTACCGAACTAGCTTTTGAACAAGGGCCGGAAGTCATTGTTTGCATTGGTTTACGTGTGCACTCAAAAGCAACTAATCATAAAGTTGGAGCGGCGTGTGTTACGGAGAGGTGGATCTATCTTTTTTGAAGATGTCTTCTCCTCCATCGTCAAACGGGAACCAGTCCTGGATATCAAAAATATGGAATAGACAGGCTTCTTTTTTCAATCCCTCTGTCCATGTACCAACAGCCACCATTGTCAGCGAGTCAACTGATACGTCACAGGATGGCTTAGATTCTAACACCTTGATATCTAATCCGATCAATGATGTCTCCCGGTGTGGGCGTCCTTCTGGATCAACTACATCGCAATCACAAAGAAACTTTCCTAGTATTGTTGTTGACTCTTGCAGGTGTTGCGGAACAATACTGAAGTACCCAGCAGGTATTAGCAAGGTTCGCTGCCTGGTCTGTCAAACGCACATGAGTATCAACGAAGAGACTAGAGAGTCTTGTGAGAGATCTCAAGAGACAGCTGCGAGACCACTATCGTACGGCTTTTTAAAAGACTTCATTAACCAATGCTCCACTGAAAAAAAATCGATTGGAGATGATCGCAATCCACACAGAACTTTTAGACCTTTAGAGAATATGCTCTTTGAAGCATTTTCCTCTTTTTCCATACTTAATAATTCCTTTAGACTCTCAAATTTGACATCACCGAGTTACCGTTCCCCGAACTTGAACTTCAACGAAGCAAAAAAATCATTTGGCCTACTGTTAAGTCTACCCACGAAACGTCCGTTTTACAAGCTTTTACTAGGCGCACTATATTTGCTTAAGCACCCACCTCCCATGAAAGAGCCTAGTGATATTAATTGGCTATTGATCTTGCTGGAAATTCCCATTTTATCGGACTGTTTAATAAGTGGAATCGACTCCTGTCCGGATAGCCTTGCGCCTGATCTGAAGGCCTCTTGCTATGATGTCCTGAAGCATGTTATTGGATTGCTTTCCTACTCGGAAAAGAAGATCACGAGCCGCCTCACTTATTGGTGGTCTAGATTGCCACACGATGAATTCGTCAAAAAGATTGATTTTATCAACCTATACATCACTTTTCAACTCACAAGGTGCATCAATTACGAGCTGTTTAACTCGGTTATACAGCCTGGGTCTTATTTAGATGTTTCCATGAGCGATGATATCAATTTCAAGGAAAACCTGAATGCTCATTTTATCCGCCCGACCTCTAAAAGTTCTGATTTTGGTTTGTTCATTGGTCTACCTCTTTATATCTCGTCGGGAGGAAGACGTACAGATATTTCTTCAAGTTCATCGTTTTGGTCGGGAAAAAAGGAGCCGAAAGAACATGAAGTAAAAATCAGGTTACAACAATACGGGGGTGACTGGCACTTGCGTACTGCAGGCAGATTAGCATCATTCTTATTTATTGCAAACAAGAAGAATAAGAAGGTCAGTGATGCCGTCTTCTACAATAATCTTGTGGATTACGTGAATGTGAAGCAAGATTTCGATGCTTGGCAATTCAACGCTTCGACCAAAAAGCACGAACAAAGTACAGCGAACAAGGACTCTTTGCAGCTCGTGGTTGACTATTTGCAAGCTGAAACGAAGGCAAGCTACTTAGGACTTTCTAGTCCCAATGGAACTCTTAGGAAATCTTCGTTCACTTTTTGCCAATTTCCCTTCCTTTTATCGTTAGCGGCCAAAATATCGATTCTTGAGCACGAGGCGAAAAGAACGATGGAGCGAAAAGCAGAAGAAGCATTCATCCAGTCTCTCAACAAGAAAATGCCCTTTGATGTTTACTTCAAGGTTCGAGTGAGGAGGAACTTTATCACAACTGATTCGCTACGGTGCATTAAATCTCATCAATCAGATTTCAAGAAACTTTTAAGAGTAGAGTTTGTTGATGAACCTGGAATTGATGCCGGTGGGCTAAAAAAGGAGTGGTTCTTGCTGCTTACTAAGGACCTATTCAATGCGGATAAAGGATTATTCTCATATGATGAAACATCTGGATTATGCTGGTTCGCAATATCCAATTTAGACAATGACGAACTGTATTATCTAGTTGGTGTCGTGCTTGGATTGGCAATATATAACTCTACGATCCTTGACCTTCGATTGCCAAAAGCTCTTTACAAAAAATTGATGGGACAAAAGGTTACCTTGAATGATTTTATTCAATTGAATCCAGACGTTGGGCACAATTTCAAAAGATTGTTGAAGCTAGAGGATGTCAGCGACCTTGAGTTGTTTTTTACAGTTTCCTATTCAGATATATTTGGAGACATACATCACGAAGACCTTATTCGAGATGGATCATCCATTAAGGTAACGAACGAGAACAAGTATGAATACGTCGAAAGATATTGCTCATTTTTCTTAAATGAAAAGGTGAAAGCACCTTTCAAATCGTTTTTGAACGGTTTTCAGCATGTCATTGGTGGAAATGCATTATCTTTGTTTACTCCTGAGGAAATCGAATTGATACTGATTGGAGAAGATTATCGAAACCAAAAGATTGATATCGAGATCCTGAAATCTGTCACCAAGTATAATGGGTTCTCCGAAACTGACAATACTGTCAAGTGGTTTTGGGATTACTTTGAGCGCAAAAGTGCTGCTGACCAACGCAAAATACTATTTTTTATTACAGGATCGGATCGGTTGCCGGCGACTGGACTGCCATCCTTAACATTCAAAATCACAAAGCTTGTTGATCCGAACTTAGATCGTTTACCAATCGCCCATACATGTTTCAATGAGCTTTGTCTTTACGCTTATCGCTCAGAGGAGATCTTTGTTTCGAAGTTAGACAAAGCTATATGGTATAGTGAAGGGTTTGGCTTGAGATGACCAATTTAAATCTAGCTCAAACTCAACAAGATCACGGTTTTTATATACACTAATCAAGGATTGCATATTTTTTCAGCTTGTCAGGAATGGCTTCATACAAGTTTTTGCTCTGTAGCCAGCTTTTGCTGAAAATTCTATCAGAGTATTTGTGGGCTGAGTCGGCCAATATGGTGACAATATTTGATTGCTCTGGAAGAAGTTTGGCAGCCCTCACGGCAGCCACCACATTTAGCGCTGAAGTGCCTCCAACATAAATTCCTTCCTCATCAAGAAGTCTGTACAGCATTGCAATAGATTCTTCGTCAGAGATCAAGAATGCGTCATCCGCCAACTCAATATCCTGTGCGACGTTATTGGTGATGCGGCCTTGACCAATGCCTTCAGTGAACGAGGATCCTGATCTTTCTAAACTTTTGCCACCAGTCTTGACATATGAATAAACACAAGATCCAGGCGGCTCTGCAACATAGCATTTTATTTCTGGATTTTGAGTCTTGAGATATCTGGAAGTTCCACACCACGTACCTCCTGTTCCCAAACTGCACGTGAACGCATGAACTTTACCTTGAAGTTGTTTGTAAATCTCCGGCCCGGTCATCTTGATGTGGGCCATTCTATTGTCAAGATTATCGAACTGGTTGGTCCAATACGCATTCTCCAGTCTTTCAGCGTGCCTTTTGGCTTGATGATTAAAGTTTTCAGGATTGTCAAATGGGACAACAGGCACTGGATAGACTTCACATCCTAACAGTTTCAATGTCTGGATTTTTGAAGGAGCTTGGGTATTAGGCATGTAGATTACGACATTGTATCCTTTAGAACGAGCAACGTGGGCTAGACCGATACCCGTATTACCAGCAGTTCCTTCAACTATCGTTCCGCCCGGTTTAATCAAGCCACGCTTTTCCGCCTCCTCAATGAAAAACAAAGCTGCACGGTCTTTGACAGACCCTCCCGGATTCATCCATTCTGCTTTACCATAGATATTGCGACCAACCTCGTCACTGATCCGGTTGAGCTTGACCAATGGAGTATTCCCTACAGCACTAGTTAATCCCTTGCTTGCAAGCAAGGGTTCAAAAGAGGTACTGTAGGATTCCGCGACTCCCTTAGTGCTGCTAAATAGACGTTTGAGCATAGTTTTTCTAAGATATTTCAATAGAATCTGAGTTTAAAGCACATATTTATTATGGCAAGTCATGTGATATGATTACGTCACATATATAAACTTCCCCTTAAGGTATTAGACGTTGAAGTTCGTCTTTATCAATCGGACTTACAGTGCAGTGAATGTTGTGGAAAGACTCATGATCGTGGTCATGTTGATGCTCTCGTAGGAAACTTTGATCCTCTTCTAATATTGCGCTGTATGAATTAAATGACTTAGATAGACCATAACGTTCGCTGTCTCTCTGATAGTATAAGAAATAGTGCTGGGTAAAAAATACCACGTCTGCTAAGGCAACTTCCATACTCAACAAGAACTTTGGCAGATTGTTGAAGATGCTCTTTACGTCGCCAGCGACATAGGCATCCAAGAAAAGCTGCGAAAAAGAGAACACTGCACCAGCAAAATCAAGCCATACCATTTGAATAGGCCAGCCATGTGTTGACTTTCGGTTGTAATTGTAAACAGCTTGTGGAATGTTTTTGCACACACTCATGAATATTTTGGCCATACCCAACGATGTGAGAAGATCAATCCAATACCGTTTCCCGTAAGTGAAATGGATTATTAAAGCGTACCCCACGGCGAACAAAATCAAGACAGCATAGACAACCTTGCATATGTTGGAGATGATTTGATTATCGTTTTTCTTGAATCCCCAGATATAAGCCTGACTGATAAGCAACAAATTAAGGAGAAGCCCATGAATTCCAAAAAAGAAGTCGTTCAGTTTGATCAAAGGGTATTTACCATGGCGAAGGTAAAATTCATATTGGATTCTAGCACTGCAACATAGGAACCCTGTGTAGAAAGAGTATAGAGTAAAACCTGCAGTGTTAAAAAACATGAAGTCAATTGATATCCCTTGTACTGACTTTAGTCTGATGTTAGAGACAATAGTTGGGTAAAACGACAAAGACCAGCAGGAAAAGTAAAGCCAGCCTAGAAGCTGCGACATGTGGGACAGTGTTAACATCGTTTGATTGCATGAAAAAAGTGAAATGGATCTTCACCAAAAATTGAGAAATTTCATTACGTACAGTGAAGTAGGTAGTACAGCATTAATTGAACGCAATTTTCTGAAAAAAATAACTGTAACGAGATACGAGTTTTGCTTTTATCGAACTACTACTGAATGCCAACCACAGAAAGTTCCAACGTCCACACCCTTCGTATATGGATCTTGATCATTGAGTGGCCCAAAAACTGACCATTCGCATCTTTGATTTGCAGGCTGGAAAGATCAATCTCCAGCACTGAATCAGACCACCAACATTTTCTTGCGGGTTTCCTCCAGAACAACAGTAACTTTGTAGCCGTTGAATTTTTCTCTTTCCTGCCACGAGATCCTGATCTGGAAACAGCATGAGCAAGAGTGCTTAATCGGGACCTTGGTTTTTCAGGTTGACTTGCTAACGAGCTGACTGACGATATTGGCTTTAAAGATGGTGACCCTTCCAAAGAGGGAGCCTCTGAGCTTTCCGTGGCTAAGCGAACCAGCGCCAGCGAGAAAACAACTGTTTTGCCAGGTTCAAGAGAACGATGTCCCCATTCGCCATCAATTTTAAAACCCGAAGAGCAAAGCATGTCCAGCAAGTGTTGCTCAGCAGGTTTTAGTTGTTTACCCGGTTGGTACCCTAGCCCATCAAAAATTTTGGTGTTTTTCACCAACTCTTCTCCGACAAAGAGCTTTATTTTTTTCATGGCATCCGCATCGAGACCTGCGACGGGAGGAATGCAGTAATAATCCATATCTTCACGTAAGACAATTATCGAAGGTTTGTCATTAAGAATGTTTGGATCGTTGATATCGTAAATCTGCTGATGCTGGCCCGCTTGTTCGCTCAGTTGTAAATCATGCACAGCGGTATCGAAGACTTGACAAATGTATTGAAAGCAATCTGGAGAAAAGTTGACATACACAATGTCTTCCTCCGTTAGATTGGTAATTATGTTTCCATTCATGTCAACGAACACTCCATTAGGGAACAAACATAGCAAAATGCTCTCAGGCAAAGCCATTAGATCATCTCTTGTGATGCTGAACAATTGCCCTCGGAGATTCATTTTGATTTCAGTATTGTAGTCATCTATATCTGTTGGCACCTGTGAAACCGGGGCCTCCTCATGCTGCTGGACCTGAGTGATAAGATTGTGAGCCATGGTTTTTATAAAATTAGAAGACTTTCCACGTTATCTGGAGCCTTGCTTTTGGTCACTTTCCGCAAAGCTAAAATAGGCACTGTTGCAACTTTCGGCAGACTCTTTGAATCTTGTGAGATATATACGTGTTTAATAGTGAGATAAAAAATCTAGCGTTGTTTGCACGGTAGTAAAATGTTTCTTGCCTTTTCTTTATTAAACATTTTATTTTATCCCGTGAACCGGGTAAGAGCATTCTCTATTAATGATAAAATGGTTTTTGATGATATATGGCTTTCTGATGATGAAGAATATAAACCTGCTATCACCGAGAACTACGGTCTGGATGATAACGGTCCTGTACATGTTGATTTGTTGTCTCTGAAAAGAAAGCATGCAAAACAAGGATATTTAGACGGGATATCGAAGGCGAAGGAAGAAAGCTTGCAACAAGGTTTTGACGAGGGATATCCTATAGGAGCTAGGATGGGAGCTCGAATTGGAGAGATCTTGGCTCAACTGAAAATCCTGCTAATGCAGTCAAAGATTTCAGCTGAAGACTATGACTCCGCATTTCATGAACTGAACATAAAGAAAGTACTACAAACTGACTTTTTTGACTCTAAGTTAAACATGTTGGATGAACGAGAACATCCAATGATTAGGAAATGGATGACATTTTGTGAATCTAAAAGGGATTTGCAAAGTCAGCTTTGAGTGACTTTACGAGTGATGAGATAGATGGATTTTTTAATGACCGATGTACAACGACAGTACTTGTCAAACTAAATTTTTGGATTAAACGAGTAAAGCAGCTTCATGGAACACTAAATAGAGAAAAGTTTCTAACAATGTTTGGTCCATACTCTTCGTAATCTCGTTTAGTATGACAGTAGCTCTTGAATTCTGCTGTTTGCGCCAACAAAGAACCTCCAAACCAGACTGCATTTTTTTGTCTCTTATGAGAAATCACTTGTACAGTGACGCCGCTCGATTTGGAACCACTCAAACGCTCACTTTGGGCGACTCTTTCGTTGACCAGCGATTTCAAATCTCTTTGCAGTCGTCTTCCAAAATCTTTGAACATAGTAGAACCACCACTCAAGACGATATTCTTGTAAAGGTTCTTACGAACGTCTATAGGGGAAGACTGAATAACCTGGTCCACAATTGTTGGCAAGGGAGTTAGGAAATCAGAAGACGCTATCTCGGGATTGAAAAATATCTCTGGAGCAAGAAATCTTTCATATCCCACATCAACCTCGATTTTAGATCGATTGACAGTTTCGACAATGTATTTTGCAAACATATCGGGATGTGAATCGAATTTGTTAAACTCTTTCACGATATCCGGACAAACATAGCAGAATTGCTGTTTGATTTGCTCAGCAGTTTTCAATGATGTGTCTTTTTCACCCCTTTCTCTTAGAAGAGTCTGGATGAAGCTAGTGATATCTCTTCCTGCAATTGGAATATTTTTTATCGCAGACCCAATAACATATCCTTCTGCGACAGGAATCACATGAGTCACGCCATCTCCTGAATCTATAACCGTACCTGTCAAAGATCTGTCCACCACTTTTGAAGAGGTCCATGAAGCGGCGAGTGCTAAAACGGCTTGCACAGCAATATAAAGCCCGGCACAATTGAAAGATTCAAACATAATTTCAGCCGTGTTTTCCCTATTCTCCGGTGGATTTAATGGTGGCTCTGTGAGGAGAAAGTAGTGGTCTTCAGGTTCGCATTTGAGGTACTTGAAGATGGAATTCTCCCAGAATCTCTCCATTTGATCCCAATTTTCAATTTGACCGTGTCTTATTGGATAATTAAGTGAATAAGACGGACCTTTGGCAGCTCGCAAAGCTTCATCACCTATGAAAAAATCAAGATCTTCCATATCCCTCTTCAACGAAAGGTTCCCTCCTGAACTCTTTCCAGAAGAAGAGCTTGCAGATGAGGTTAAAAATGAGGGCTTTGAAGGGGCAGGAGGTTTACTGGATGAACCCGAAGATCTAGTTGCGATAGCTGTAGGGAAAACCCACGATGGAGAATCATTTCCAGCAAAACCAAGTTTAGTTAAGCCGGTTCCGTTATCTGAAAGTTAGTAAGGCATTCCATAATAAGAATTTCAACATACCCATCACAACGGCCGGAGTATTGATGCTCGCCATATTCTTATCTGGATGCAATTGACTTGAAAGATTGTCTAAAATGATCACGGCAAATTCTTAAGAATCTGAAAAGGCGCGAGGATTGTTTGATAGCTAATACCTAATCTAAATTATGTTCAATCAAGCTGAATTGCCTTTCCTTCAGTTCCATAATTAATTCATCAGTCTGTCCTTTTCAACTAGAGAACAAGCATTACGCGTGCTCATAACCAGCAGGCACGACAAAAGTGTTGTTGTAAACAGTCAAGAATAAGGCAAATAAGACAGTCATATTGTTCGCACAGACAGCTTTTTTCTGATCGTCAAGTGACCGGCTCAGGTTGTTAGGAGGAAACAATTGACGGAAAGAGCGGTAAAAACTGACTCCAGAAAAATTTAGCCTATTTAAGCGACGGTTTGAAGACCTAAAAAATATATAAGTCACCTACTAGACCATCTGATGAGCTGCTGGATAACCAAACCAACAAATGAATTCCCTGGAATACTTAAAACAATGTGGCACGACTGTTGTGATAGATACAGGGGAATTTGAAACTATTCACGAATACAAGCCCCAAGATGCTACCACTAATCCCTCTTTGATTTTGGCAGCTGCCAAAAAAGCTGAATACCAACAATTAATCAACGATTGCGTAGATGATGTGCTTGAAAACCAAGGAATGCTGGATATTGAAAACAAAGCTCTCGTTGCTTTGGACAAGCTGCTGGTTGAATTTGGATCTAAAATATTGGAATTGATTCCTGGAAGAGTATCCACTGAAGTTGACGCTCGACTATCATTTGACCGAAAAGCCACCGTCAGAAAAGCTCTAGATTTAGTGCTTTTGTATCAAGCAAGAGGGATATCGAAGGAGCGAGTGCTGATCAAGATTGCTGCCACGTACGAGGGGATTCTTGCAGCAAGAGAATTGGAGTCCGTATACGGTGTCCATTGCAATCTCACTCTGCTGTTTACCTTTACTCAAGCGGTAGCTTGCGCAGAGGCAGAGGTAACTTTGATCTCGCCTTTCGTGGGTAGGATATTAGACTGGTACAAGGATAAGGAAGCAAGGAATTATGCAAGGAATGAAGATCCTGGCGTTTTATTCGTGAAACAAATTTTTGATTATTACAAAAAGTACGGGTATCGTACTGTTGTTATGGGGGCATCATTCAGAAATGTTGGTCAGATTGAGGAACTAGCAGGTTGCGATTATCTCACTATTTCACCAACTTTGATGGAAGTGATGGTCAAATCAAACACTAGGATTGAAAAAGTGCTAGATTCGTCGAAAAGCTTTCAGCGTTGCAAATTGGATCGATTGGCCTTGATTGATAATGAGCCAATGTTTAGGTTCAATTTGAATGAAGACCAGATGGCAACAGAAAAGCTATCAGAGGGGATAAGAAAATTTGCAAGTGACACTGAAAGTTTATTGGCCCTTTTAAGGTCAAGGATTCAGCATAGGCTCAGGGATTCCAAGTTATGATATCAATGGTTAAGCCTGTTAGGATCAAATGTCTTCCTGATCGGAAAAGCTGTGGTATGTAAATTTCTAGAAAAAAATAGGAGTTTGATATTTGATACTCACTGTAAGTCTAGACCATTGTATGTCCCATGTGAGCTGCAACTAACTTTGTTGTTGCTAATCTTGATTGAGGGTGTGAGTGCCTCTGTAATAATAACGGATTTTTTGAGACGGTAGCCAAATGATAAGATAAGAATGCACTTGTGGTTGCACTCCTTTGTTCCATACTCGGGGAGACTTCAAATTTGAAGTGTCCTGCATGTCCTATTTTTACCAATGAAAAGAGCGCAGCATAATGGATATGAGTGCAAAAGTGCTAATGCGTTCACTTGTAAGGCATCCTAAAACACATATGGCCAGGTACGAACAGCAAGATCGATAATAATTATTGAAAGATTTGATTTCCTGTGAATCCATGGTTCGCGAACTTCACTACCAGCCACATATCGTTTTCATCAGCCACTCGTACTTTTTCGGATGTTGTTTTCATAGAAGATTCGCGGAACGTTGTCACCCAGGTGCCTCCTAAAATGGAAATTGATGTGGCAGAGTAATGGCTCCTAAGGTGGACTCCATGGAAATGCTCATGGTGATTGGTTGACAATTCCATGTAAAGCTGTCTCCGAAGGCGAATTTGTTTAAAAGGATAGTATCTCTGAGTAGGAAATATTGATTATGTAAGATCTATTAAACGCAAACTCCGCTGAGAATATAAATACGTTTGGGTATTCCTTCGCAACCAAACTTTAATTATATATAGTTTTGGATTGATTTCTTTCAGTTATTAAATCAACACTTGCAATGAGCTCTCTTGAACAACTTAAGGCCGCTGGAACCGTCGTCGTCACTGATACGGGCGAGTTTGAATGTAAGTATTACTATTATTTATGACTAACAATCAAGCGATTGCTAGGTATACTCCTCAGGATGCTACTACCAACCCTTCTTTGATTTTGGCTGCCTCTGAAAAGCCACAATATGCCAAGTTGATTGATGTGGCAGTCGACTATGCCAAGGACAAGGGATCATCCGCTGAAGAGAAAGCAAACATCGCCCTCGACAGACTTCTCGTCGAGTTCGGAAAAGAAATATTGAAGATTGTCCCTGGCAGGGTTTCCACTGAGGTGGATGCCAGACTCTCATTTGATAAGGAGGCAACAATTAAGAAAGCGCTTGAAATTATTGAGCTCTACAAGTCCCTTGGCATTGACAAAGAAAAGATTTTGATCAAGATTGCTTCCACCTATGAGGGTATTCTTGCTGCAAGAGAATTGGAGGAAAAATACGGTGTTCACTGCAATTTAACCCTCCTTTTCTCTTTCGTCCAAGCTGTCGCTTGTGCCGAAGCTAAGGTCACTCTGATCTCACCATTTGTTGGTAGAATCATGGATTGGTACAAGGCCAAGACGGGTAAGACATACGAAGGAAAGGAAGATCCAGGTGTTCAGTCTGTTACCAGGATATACAATTATTACAAGAAGTATGGGTACAAGACCATCGTGATGGGAGCATCTTTCAGAAACGTTGGAGAAATAACTGCATTAGCAGGATGTGACTACCTGACAATCGCTCCAAAGCTTCTGGAAGAATTGATGAATTCTAAAGAGCCAGTTCCGAAGGTGTTGGATGCCTCGGCTGCTCAGTCATGCAGCGAGGAAAAGGTTTCCTACATTGATGATGAACCTAAATTCAGATTCCTTCTGAACGAGGATGCAATGGCCACAGAAAAACTGTCCGAAGGTATCAGGAAGTTTTCTGCCGACTGTGTTACTTTGCTCAACGTGCTGAAAGCTAAATTCGAGTAAATCTGGATACACCAATCATGGAGGGTGACTCTGTTGCGGTGTGATGTTGGAATATGAAAGAAATACTGGAAATTTAAGTATTCAAGGTTTTTAGCGTTTCTTATATCTATTCTCATGTATTCATTCATCCTTTTTTATTTTCTATTTTTTTTTTTTTTCTGTATTTTTTTTGATCTAAAGTCCTATCTTTCTTGATTAGTTTTTGGATTATAGATACAAATAAAAATTACGATTTTTGCAAGTACGGTCGTGACCGGTTCATAGAAAGCATGAGCCAGGCAGACATTAATGCACTAATAGAATGGTCTCAATCAAAAGGGTGTAAAATTCCAGAGTCTATCGAGTTCCGATTGTCAGAAAATGGTGTTTCTGCTTTTCTTAAGAAACCGGAACTCCCATTGGAAGTTTCTGTTTTCGTCCCCACATCTATGATTATATCTCCCCGTATTGCATATTCAGAACTCAACCTTAGTGAATCTGCGAGTCCTGGCACGGCATTGAAACTTCTGCTTTGTCAATGGAAATCAAGTTCAGAATCTCAATTTGGGCCATACATCTCGTGTCTTCCTTCATTGAGAAACATTGGCTCTCCCCTGACATTCAGCCCAGAAGAGCTTAACTTTTTGTCTGGTACTAATATGTATCATGGAGTTCTTCTAAAAAGAAAGCAAGTGATCGCTGAATATAGAAAAGCAATAAGCTACTTAGGAGTAAAGAACCCTACTAATTACGAGGAGTATGATCAAGCTCAGTTTTTCGAATCATTAATGGAAGAGACCTCTAATAAATGTCGATATCCTCCGTCATTTTCATGGTTTCTGTGGGCACATTTGATTGTTACCTCTCGTAGTTTCCCTTACAAGCTCATTGATCCTGAATCTCCTGATGATGCCGTCATGCTTTTGCCCGTTATTGACCTCTTCAACCATAAACCTAGATCTAAAGTCACATGGAAAACTTCATCCGTCGGTTTTGAGCTAAGACTTCAAAGTGGAACTGACATTAATGGGGAATTATTTAATAACTATGGACCAAAAGGTAATGAAGAGCTTTTAATGGGGTACGGTTTTGTATTAACTGACAACGAGAATGAACAACTACAATTGACCATCGATATCGATGGCATATGTACGAAATTTCTGCAGATTTGGCAAGTTTACCTTCCACAACTCAAAGAATACACTTACTCTGTTTGTGCTGATGAATTGTCAACTTCAAGTCAGTCAAGTCCAACACGTGTCGTGTTCATGTGCAATAGGCATCGCATTTTACCAGCTGGTTTACTGGAGCTGTTCGCAAGTAGGTGCGCAAATTTGGACGACACTCGCAGAACATTGAAGGCTCTCCTCAATGGACTAAGTAACTTGAAATCTGCGCTGAATATTAAATTCAAGCAAAAGCTAGACAAGTTCCAAGCATTTCCTTTTACATTAAAGGGCACTGGCTATTTTGAATCCGAGGATATGATGAGGTCTTTACAAAAGAGCTACGAAAACTCTTGTATTTATCGGCAATCTCAGCTCGATCTGTGGTACACGCTGAAGAAAGAGTTGAAAAACATGGAGAAGGAGTTGTTAAGACAACATAGATCTCGCATCATTACCATTGGAGACATTATGAAAAAAGAATTATTTATGCACGACGTAACCACCCGGTTGCGCTTACCTCTAACGAAAGACGTTCTCGCATCTCCTGATAAAGAGATATTGATCAGAATATGGCTTTTACGGGTGACAGAAGGAGCTCAGTCGTACTTCGACACAGCTTGGATCAAAAGAGAATTTGCATCGGTATCACCAGTAGTGGGATCTGACGTGTCCGACGTGCGTCAACTGTATGACAATTTGAAAGATTCTGCACAGCTCCTCAAATTGAATTCTTGGTCTTTAGAGAACTTGATGAAAGTTGAGCAAGTTATCATGCGTAATTCTTATGCCAAAGGCTCAAAGAGGGAAACGTTTTTAATTTGTCCCACTGCTCTGTGACATTCGTATCAAATAAGTCTAGTATCTTGCGGGAACTAGTCTAATCAGGAAAAGGAAAAACGCAAATGTTAGGAAGACGAAAAGAACAACACGAATATAAAACCACAATCCAAGCCTGCCTTCGCGATGGTACTTTGATAGGGTAGTGTTGACCTTATCAAAAACGTTTTTGGATGATTCGAAATTCTCGGATGCTTCTTTAAGTATAACAGCATCTTCTTTAAGCATCTGCTGAAATTTCGAAGCCTGGCTCTTCAATGATGATACCATCAAAGGTAGGGAGTCTATCATTTCTTTTTGGAACGACTCATGTTCTTCATTTTGAATTTGAGCGGTGTATATAGAATCCAATTGTGAGGGCTCATTTCTGGTAGATAGCAATCGCTCCCTGAGAGAATCAAGAGGCTCGTCATCTTCGGGGGCAATTATTTGAATCGCGTGTAATGGTTCTTGAAGGTTTGACTTTTCAGCTTCTGCTTCACCCGCCTTGACCGTAGGCAAGTATTGTAGTTTACGTGATCGAATTTTGAAGCCCAGTTCAAATTCTAGGTCTAAAAGTGATTTATGTATCCTATGGTATTCGGATGTAGTATCCGTATATTTTCTCTCTGGTGTAAAAGAATGCTTGCGTACTGAGTTCATCACAGTTACCAGTCTTTTGACACTTAGGTAAGCAGAGAGTATGTTTTTGTTCCTGGCATTAAGCTCTCTCAATTCATCTGTCTCACTTTTAAGTTGTGCGAGCATAATACTTTTAGAGGTGGACATTCCCGTCAATCATAGACAAATTCGAAACAAAATATAATTTGATATTATAGCTACATTATTTAGTCAGGAAAATGTTTAGCTATAGAAGCATGTTGATATGTGACCGCATGAAGTATTTGCAGAAGGCATTGTATCATTATGATGGTACACCAAAATCGCTAGCCTATTCCGATCTCGGACGAAATGCCCTTGATAAAGGAATCCCGACTGTGGAGCTGGCGTATGAACGGTATTCGCCAAGATCGCCAACTGCAAACAATCCGATCATTTTTTTACATGGTTTGTTTGGTTCAAAGACGAATAACAGGCAAGTTTCAAGGCAGCTAGTCAATACTTTGGATAGAGACGTCTACTGTTTGGATCTAAGAAATCATGGGGATTCGCCACATAATGAAAGACATGATTATCCTTCGCTAGCCGCTGACGTCGAACGATTTGTAGAAGATCATGGTTTAATTGATCCTATACTTATAGGTCATTCTATGGGAGCTAAAACTGCGATGGCAGTATGTCTGAGGAGACCTGGATTGTGTTCCATGTTAATCTCCGTTGATAATGCACCTGTAGATTTTACGGCTGGCGGCACGGGATTCAGCAAGTTTGGAACCTACATTAAGCAGCTCAAGAAAATTCAAGACGACCCATCTTTGAAAAGTCTTAAAGAGTGCGACAAGATTCTGGCACAGGTGGAGTCAAATTCAGTCGTGAGACAATTTCTGCTGACAAACATAAGAAGAACAGCAGCAGATCAATATACGAGCAGAGTTCCTCTGGACATTTTGGCAAAAAGTCTTGACAACATTTCTGGATGGCCTTTCAATTACGAGATATCTAGATGGACAAGACCTGCTCTATTCATTCGAGGAAGACAAAGCCCCTACATAGCTGATGAGTACCTTGCCTCGGTTGGGTTGTTCTTTCCCAACTTTGTTGTAAAAGATGTTGATGCGGGCCATTGGTTGATCAGCGAAAGACCCAAAGAGTTCGTTTCACTGGTAACAGACTGGATACAGACTGCGGAAGATCAATAATGCTATTATTCTAGGGCTAGAAATAAGTATATGCATCCTTACACCATGAATTTTCGCTTCCGAGTCGATCTTCTAAGTGCTTCGGGTTATAGGAGTCCATGTCTACTCACGGATGGTTCATTAAAATGTAGTATATCTAAAAGCACTATTGGCTTCACATGATGCCCTCGTATTGACAGTGTCGCCTGTCTATTTGGAAGTATAAATTCCACTTTTCAGCTTTCCCAAAAAAGCGAGTTACAATTTTAGAGCACTCAAAAAGTAGCATGTCTACCAAAATTTAGCCCAGCGAGGAGTTTTTTCTTAGCTTTGTTTCATTTTGAATTTTATAACCTATAAAATGCTGAGATCTTATCAATTCAGATTGTTTTCTTCGGCTAGAGTGCTGGCTGAGGCTAGTCAAAGTAAGTATCGGAATCTTTTATTCCAATTAGAAATCTAACCAACGAAGAAAAACACGATATCCTTGTCATTGGTGGCGGCCCAGGTGGTTATGTAGCAGCAATCAAGGCTGCACAACTAGGATTTGATACAGCTTGTGTCGAGAAGAGAGGTAGGCTTGGTGGAACGTGTCTCAATGTTGGATGCATCCCCTCTAAAGCCCTGCTGAACAATTCGCATCTTTTTCATCAGATTCAACATGAGTCCAAGTCAAGAGGTATTGATATAAAGGGCGATGTCAGTCTCAATCTTCCTAAATTTATGGACGCGAAAGATAAAGTGGTTGCTCAGTTAACTGGTGGAATTGAAATGTTGTTCAAAAAGTATGGTGTTAAGTATTATAAGGGTGCAGCATCGTTTCTTGATGAGCACAGAGTCAATGTTGATCCAATTGAAGACGGTGAAAATGTTGTTGTCAAAGCTGACAACATCATTATTGCAACTGGTTCCGAAGCCACACCTTTCCCAGGCATCGAAATTGATGAAGAAAGAATAGTGTCCTCAACAGGTTGTCTTTCTTTGTCCGAAGTTCCTAAAAGATTGGTGATCATTGGAGGTGGTATCATTGGCTTGGAGATGGGTTCTGTTTGGTCAAGGTTGGGCTCACAAGTCACCGTTTTGGAATTCCAAAATGCTATTGGTGCAGGAATGGACGGAGAGGTTTCGAAAGCAACACAGAAGTTCTTGACAAAGCAAGGTTTGAAATTCAAGCTTGGAGCAAAAGTTACCAAGGGTGTTAGGGAAGGAGAAGTTGTTAAGATTGAGTATGAAGATACGAAAAGCGGAAAAACTGAGGCTTTGGAGGCAGATGTTTTACTGGTTGCTGTTGGTAGAAGGCCATACCTCAAAGGTCTGAATGCGGAAGCTATTGGGCTCGATATCGAGAAGCGTGGAAGAGTTGTGATTGACTCGCAGTTCAAGACCAAGTTTGATCACATCAGGTGTATTGGTGATGTGACCTTCGGCCCAATGTTGGCACACAAAGCAGAAGAGGAAGGCATTGCTGCTGTGGAATACATCAAGAATGGACATGGACATGTCAACTATGCCAACATTCCTGCAGTGATGTATTCTCATCCTGAGGTCGCTTGGGTTGGGCAAACTGAGGAACAACTGAAGGAGGCAGGCATCAAGTACAAGGTCGGCAAATTTCCTTTCATTGCAAATTCCAGAGCCAAAACCAACATGGATACTGAAGGCTTTGTCAAATTTATTGCTGATGCCGAGACTGAAAGGGTTTTGGGATGTCATATCATTGGCCCAAATGCGGGAGAAATGATAGCAGAGGCCGGTTTGGCACTTGAGTACGGAGCTTCCACGGAAGACATTGCTAGAGTCTGCCATGCCCATCCAACTTTGTCGGAGGCCTTTAAGGAGGCAGCTGGATCGGTTTTCGGTAAACCTATCAACTTCTGAAGTAAGTTTTGAATCTTGAATCTTTAAATTCTCCAATTATGATCTCTTATCTATTATATTCTTATTACAAGTATTATAGAGGAAATGAAGAGTTCCTGTTTGCAATTATACCCTTTATTGCAAAAAAAAAATTCTAATCTAGAGCTAACTTAAAATGTCCTGTAGATTTGAGTCGAACTGCTGAAACTGCAATAGAAACCTCGCCAAGGTAATTTCGTTGACAAAAAGATCGAAGTTTAGTAGATAAAGTAAATTTAGCTCCAGCTTAAATAGTTCCTCCACGCTTTGAAGTCCGGTCACTTTGCAATAATAGCTTTGCTTGTAGTTTTTGTCTTCGATCAATTTAAGAGATAAGCGCAAGACACTAAGCACAAGCCTGAACACATTTAACTCATTTATTTGAAGCATTGTAGTTTTACATGCAACCCCTTCTGGAGTCTGAGGTTGCCTGAGAGGAAGGAGTGATGTGGATAGAGGAGCCTTCAGGTTGAAAGTCAGATGAAATAAATAATATGCCGAGGTCAAGAGTGTAGCCGTAGATAGATTTGCATAATGGTGTATTCGCTCAAGGTATCTCGGTATTTGAAGTGATGGAGTTTTTCTAAGGTAAAACTTTCTGATTATTGCGGGTCCTGTATCTGGTAATCTCCTACAAAGGATGTAGCGGTCAAGACTTCGGTCATTCATTTTCATATCGTCTCGGCAGCGACCCGAAGCTTCGCCATTTTTCAAGTCTGAAGCTCCTGATTTCGGAAGAGCTGAAGCGTTGCCAAAATTCAGCCTTAGTTTGGAGCTGCTTTTCAATGGCACTTCATATTTTTCTCGATCTTGTTGAATATCTTGATCGGTTTCAAACTGACTGTTCGACGCGACTGCTTGCTTAGGTCCTTGTGTCATTGAGTGAGGAATATTCGACTCCATGTGGTGAAATTTGGTGGGTGTAAATAAAAGAAAGTCTAGATCTACGTTGGAATCTCTCGATGTCAATTTACTAAGCCGGATAAGGTCATCGATCAATCGATTGAAAATCGCTAAAGCTTCTATGGGTGCAAGCTCTTCCAGTTTTCTGCAGCTATTGACTTTTTCACGAAGAATCCATTCTATCTCAATGTCTTGTATGGAGTGTGCTCCATTCTCGGGTTTGCTATCTGACTTGCTATTTGAATTTGATGAATGGTCCCCATATTGCGAATCTTTTTCTTTCAATGGCACACCTGATTCCACGAATGTGGGAACCTGGGGCTTGAGCTTTATGTCCATTGGTACAAGTAGACTAGATTTTGACAGCCAAAACGGGTTATGAAGCTATGATTCGAAATAACCTCCTTGTGCCACAACACAAATCTAATGGATAATAAAATACAGATAAAACCGGAAATACTGGATTTTTTTCCCGTCGGAAACAATTGAGTAATCCGTAATAAAAAATCATATATCGTGACTTAAGTCATGTGATCACTTTTGACTTTCTGCTCAAAAAGGATTGTTCTCAGAATTATGTTCGAAACGGGCTGATGTGCAAGGAAATTGCATTGCAACGGTATTTTGTATCAAAGGTATACGTTGTATACCATAGAAAACAAATTCATCAAATCTGCGCAGCTTGTGATCGATCAATAAATATATGGACTTAATAACATAGAATCATGGATCTATCAGACTATATCTCAAATGGAGGGGATTGAACTCCATTTTTCATTGACAGGGTTCTAGAAATACATATGCAGAAAATTGTACCTACCATATAAACTCCCCTGGCCACGGGGTTGCAACTAAAATGCAAGACAAAAAAATTACCACGAAGGTCTTAATAGTGTATTAAGTTGGATGATTCAACTGCGTTTGAGCCGTCTTTGGCTACCAAATACTAACACCAAATAGTAGGACATGAGCTTAGATTACATTCAAGTAAAATATACCCAAATTGAATTGCAAATGAGTCTTTAAAAAGGGTTTAGTTACAATTTTGCGAAATACGTAATCTCACTGAGCAGTAATGAATTTGAATCGTAGCATTATTACATCTAATGCTGAATTCAAGTCCATCTTAACCGTTGGGCTGCTTCTTGATTACTTGTTACTGATTAACCTCTTACAATGATCCTAAGTTTGCGCTGTAAGTGAGTTGTATGTAGACCATCATGTGTGGTATTGAGAAAACATGGAACTGTAGCTAGGCAAGATTGGTGCTTGTATTGTTATCGCTTTACCACCAAATTGCACTCTATACAATCAATTGAACTGAGAACCATCTACGATATAGTCAAAATTCAGCTATTATTTTCTAAGTCCATGATTCACGAGGAAATGGATTATATTTGAGTACTTACGGTACAACTCAAATTTGATGCTGGATTTAACTGATGGATGAGCTTGAGCTGAGTCAAAAGCGATATATTTGCGCACGATTCTGGATCAACGGCAAAATTACTCACGTAAATCGAAGAATTTCTCCATTACAAATATCTACAAACGCGAATAAACGAATCTATCATCGATCGTCCGTGTTTGATAGCCGAGTAAATCTTTCAGGAGATAACACCTCTCAAGTGAGAAGAACACGATATTAAAACATCTACTCTTGGTAAATGTGACTGTAAGTCAATAATGGTTCAATTCTATTCTATGAAAGTACAAATGTTCCCACATAAATCAATTACAACACAATCCCGAATAAAAATGGTACCGTGCGAGGACCGGAAATGTACCATCACATGACTCAAATCACGATGCAAACTTTAGCATCAGATTAAGTCAAATGTAGCAGATATTTAGTATTTCCGGTTTTAGCTCTATATTTTATCCTTTCTAAATCAAACTTAAATCAAACTATGTACTGAGAAGCTAATCTCATAAGCTTCAACCCAGGAACCTTTATTGAAAAAGAGCAGATTCTCATTATTACCGGTATATTACATGAGTCATTCATAATTCGTCATGATCCCAATCATCCTCATCTTCGACGTCACCTGTTGGTGGTGCGTCATACAATTTGGATGTGATAGGGTATGCAACCTTGCTCAGTTTTTCCTTCTGTTCATCAAATTCATCCTTGGTTGCCGTATCGAAGTTATCTTCCAAAAACTCCAACGCTTCGTTGATAGCATCCAGAAGAGTTTCTTTGTCATCTTCCTCAAGCTTAGCCCCAAAACCACTCTCATCATTGACTTGATTTTTAAGGGAATGAGCATAGTTTTCAAGTGCGTTTCGGCTTTCAACCTTCTCCCTCAGCTCCTTGTCTTGTTGTGCAAATTTCTCAGCTTCTTCGATTTTCTTCTCGATCTCCTCCTTTGAAAGGCGGCCTTTATCGTTGGTAATCGTGATAGAGTTGGATTTTCCTGTTCCCTTATCTGTAGCAGAAACTTTCAAGATACCGTTGGAGTCAAGAGTAAACGTAACCTCGATTTGAGGGACGCCTCTTGGCGCAGGTGGTATACCAGTTAATTCGAATTTTCCTAACAAGTTGTTATCTTTGGCCATCGCTCTTTCACCTTCATAGACTTGGATCAAAACAACAGGCTGGTTATCAGCAGCCGTGGAAAATATTTGGGACTTTTGGGTAGGGATTGGAGTGTTCCGTTTGATCAATGTGGTCATAACCCCTCCGGAAGTCTCAATTCCAAGAGTGAGTGGGTTGACGTCAATCAACACAATATCTTCGACTCCCTCCTCACCTGACAGCACACCTCCCTGAACAGCAGCACCAAAGGCCACAGCCTCATCTGGATTGATGCCTTTCGAAATCTTTTTGCCATTGAAGAAGTTTTCGATTAGCTCTTGAACTTTTGGAATTCGAGTAGATCCGCCGACGAACACCACATCATCTATTTCATCCGGTTTCATTTTAGCATCATCAAGAACCTGTTGCACTGGCTTCAAAGTTTTTTTGAATAAGTCCATATTGAGCTCCTCAAACTTTGCCCTTGATAGAGACTCCGAAAAATCAATCCCGTCTACGAAAGAATCAATCTCTATGCGAGTCGACATTTGAGAGGACAATGTTCTCTTCGCTTTCTCGACCTCCCTCTTCAGTTTTGCCAATGCTTTTGAGTTATCACTGATGTCGATTCCATGTTTCTTCTTGAACACTTTGATAAAATGTCTAACAACTCTATAATCAAAATCCTCTCCGCCCAAATGAGTATCTCCCGCAGTGGCCAAGACTTCAAAGGCTCCTCCAGCGATGGTGAGCAGAGAAACATCAAAAGTGCCTCCACCCAAATCATACACTATAATATGCTTTTCTTCGTCCGTTTTATCCAAACCATATGCAATTGCCGCTGCCGTTGGCTCATTGACAATTCTCAGTACCTCCAAACCTGCAATTGTTCCAGCATCCTTGGTTGCCTGTCTTTGCGCATCATTGAAATAGGCTGGGACAGTAACAACGGCGTGGGTCACTTTCTTTCCTAAGTAGTCTTCTGCGATCTGCTTCATTTTGCCCAAAATCATGGCAGAAATTTCTTCTGCTGTGAAAGTTTTGAGCTCTCCATTTACCTTTGCCTCCACTACAGGCCTTCCATCTTGATCCTTAACCTTGTATGGCAAATGTTTGATCTCCTTTTGAATTACTTTGTCATCAAACCGGTGGCCGATTAATCTTTTGATATCAAAGATGGTATTGGTTGGGTTCGAGGCAATTTGATTCTTGGCGGCATCACCCACCAACCTCTCTTCTTCCGTAAATGCCACGTAAGATGGTGTTATTCTATTACCTTGTTCATTAGGAATAATTTCAACCCTTCCGGCCTTCATAACACCAACGCATGAATATGTGGTACCGAGATCGATACCAATTACGGTACCGTAGTTTTCATTCGATTCTGCCTTGACAAATTGCTTTGTTGTTAGTGGGAGAACGACTAGCAACAGAGCGTAAATGATCGCAGCACACGAGATTACCGACTTATTGAAATTTAACATTCTCGTCGTTTAAGGGCAGATCAATTTTTGAGAACAAAGAAAAATTATTAGCTGAAACCTTTATAATTGATCGTTGTGTAGCGTGGAAACACGAGAGCAGCTCCGTTGAATTCAAATTCTGAAGGTAAAAAAACCTAATCCTCCTATCTTTCTCAGAACCTTGAAGGATTGTCTGACACAGCGTTATAAGTTCTATATATATATTCGCAAATATGTTACGTGTCGAATTTTCAAGAATAAGAACTGTACATCATGAGAATTGTGACACGCTGGCGTTATGCAAAAAATTTGGAAAAATCTTCTGTGCCCGCAGTTGACCGTGGAAAAAATTCAAGTGCAGATGGTTATATTCTCAGCTAAACGTCACCCTTAACCCATTACGTTTGGCTCAGCCGGCTTCTGACAGAGTTGAAAAGCCTAATAATGAGTTACTAAGATTCATCACAACGTGAAACTTGGTTGATGGAAGATTCTAGCATTCTATTTTGACTTTGTCTATTTTTTGATTTATGAATTGAATAGACTAAGCTCTGTATAACAGAAGTTCGTCCCCAGCCTTGTCAAATTTGGTTAACGCAAGGAGGCTTTGTTTTATTGCCATTCTTTTGTACGGCTTTAAAGGCGACGGGAACGCTAACAATTTGCAGAGGGATATATTATGAGTGCGCAACTTACAAATTTGATGTTTTTCGAGCCGCTAACTAGTAGTAAGGATAGCAAGGTTTCAAGAATGCTGCTGTGAAAGCTGGGGATGAGGCAGTATGGCTTTTTGCTGTATAATTCGGGAAATGACGAAGACTAAAATTTAAAGGCATTACTTATCTCCACAACTTTAGTAACAATAAAAGAATTGTTGCTCCTAAGGGGATGGAGTATGATGTTCGCCTAGTATTCCACACTCAGCCCCACACCCATTGTGTATCCTGATGATTGTTCTGGCTCTAAATATGCAATTGGCCTGTTTTTCAACCAGATATTTCTTCCACGACTGGAAATTTGGTCAAACTTTCGCTCACTTGACAATATAAGAGAGCCCGAAAACGTTGGCGAATCACTCCTAAGACCAGAATTTTTACTCTAACGGTATTTCATGATGCAATGTTGCATAACACGATCCAGCCGTGTTCTTTTGAGTGTTTCTTTGGCACCTGGCATAAGAGACTATATTATCCAAGAGCGATTGGTATTTTTTGAACATTCTTCGAATCATTACCCACCCTTAAAGTCAATATGCTTTTGGCTTCTTCAAATTAAGAAGGGTAGCATGTTTTTGCTAGGTTCATCTTTCGGTAATCATTTTACGAGCTAAGGTGTCGAGCTTTTTAAGTAAGCTCATCTGATAAGGTTTTTTGATAATTGAGACTTGATTTCATCATCATCACAGAATGATAGATGTTACACTTCTCGTAGTTCGGGACTCATTTTGAATTATTCAAATTGCTTCCTTCAGCAGAAAACAGTTTAAACAACACATCATCGCTTAAGTGAATAATGCTGAGACTTGATGAACACATTTCTGTGATTCAATTGTCACCTCATCTTTCATTTCCTCGCCATATAACAATCGTCAGATTAGGTTATCGCAATAGTTCTAATTTGTTTCTTGGCTGTGCTGTATTGCATGCATGGTACAAAAAAAAATTTACAGTATTTTCTATTTTTCTTTTCACATCACTTAGATATTATGAGATTAAAGACCAAAGAAAGGTTTTCGGTAAACAATAGAAAACTGTCGTTTGATCTTGATCATATTTCAACAATATCGGATAGTGATCAGGAAGTTCCAGACCTAGATGAGAGTAGTGAGGAAGACATTTCGGATGGTAAAAAAAAATCAAACTTGAAAATCACTAAAAGCAGCAAAAGTGCTCAACTTCAGAAAAATGACTTTAATGGTAGCTTCGCTTTTTCTTTGCATCATAATGATGAAGAGGATAAGAGCTTTGATGGGTGGAATTTTGAGGTGGAAGGGAAGCAAGGCTTTATGAACAAAGATGTAGATCTTGATAAAATAATCAAGAGAAAAGGAGGACTTTCTGGCAGCATTTTGGAATTCGAAAAATGCAATGATCTTGAAAAACAAAAGGTGCAAGGAGAAAATCAAAATTCCGATGAAGAGCTAGCTCTTGATGGCTTTGGGATGGGGGCTGCAAACAATAAAGTCAATGAACCTAGCTATACTGGTAGTGATGACGATACGAATACCTCAGCCAGTACTGACAACGAATCGGACGCTACTTACAGGTTTGCGGAGAACTCAGATACTCACTTGCAAATACACACCGATCTCAAGAAGAAGATAGACGGTAATGAGACAGTCAGCGAAGATGCAGACTCTCCAGATGCTATAGCTAACTATTTTGCTTCTGCTGAACAATCGAAAGCTCACCAATCTGAGCATCAAAGTTTTCAATCACTCAAGCTTTCGAGACCAATTCTAAAGGCCTTATCACAATTAGGGTACAGTAAACCTTCTGCAATTCAAAGTGCCTCAATACCCATTGCTTTGCTGGGTAAAGACATCGTTGCAGGCGCAGTCACGGGATCCGGTAAAACAGCGGCTTACATGATTCCCATTATCGAAAGATTATTATACAAACCTTCAAAGACAGCTTCTACTAGGGTCATCGTGTTAGCTCCTACAAGAGAACTTGCTATTCAGGTGGCAGATGTAGGTAAGAAAATCGGTCAATTTGTCAATGGATTGACATTTGGTTTAGCTGTGGGTGGTCTGAATTTAAGGCAACAGGAGCAAGAGCTGAAGAAGCGGCCAGATGTCGTTATTGCAACCCCAGGAAGGCTGATTGACCATATTAGAAATTCAGTTTCTTTCAATGTTGATTCTGTGGAAGTTTTAGTATTTGATGAAGCGGATAGAATGTTGGAAGAAGGGTTTCAGAAGGAACTCACAGAAATACTTTCTCTTCTCCCTTTGAACCGTCAAACTATGCTCTTCTCGGCGACAATGAATTCAAAAATCAAATCGCTCATTCAGCTCTCCCTCAAAAAACCAGTTAGACTTATGATAGGAGCGCCAAAAGCGGCCGCGTCTGAATTGGTTCAGGAGTTTGTGAGGATCAGAAAACGTGAAACCTCAAAACCAGCATTGCTGTTCAACATTCTTTCTGAGATGGATGGTATACACAGCAGAGTAATTGTTTTCGTTTCAAGGAAAGAGATGGCACATAGGTTACGGATTTCTTTAGGTCTTTTGGGTCTGAAGGTATCTGAGCTACATGGTTCATTGACTCAAGAGCAAAGGTTGAAAGCCATCGTTGACTTCAAAAACCTAACGGTTCCAATACTTATCTGTACTGATCTTGCAGCAAGAGGCCTTGATATACCCAAAATTGAGCTTGTCATAAACTTTGATATGCCGAAGACATATGAAATTTATCTGCATAGGGTTGGAAGAACTGCTAGAGCAGGGAGAGAAGGATTGTCCATATCTTTCGTTGGCGAAAGTTCTCAGGACAGAAATATAGTGAAAGAAGCAATCAAACAGGTTGAAGCTGAAAACGCCGGAAAAGCCATTGGAAGAAACGTAGACTGGGAAAAGGTTGAGAAAGTTCATCGCATTTTGCAAGAAAAGGAATCTATTGTACTCGATATTTTGAATGAAGAAAAGCAGGAAAAGGAGCTTCTCAAGGCCGAGCAGGAAATCAAAAAAGGTGAAAATATGTTGAACTTCGAGCAGGAGATCAAGTCAAGACCCAAACGAACGTGGTTTATGACTTCACATCAGAAGACAAAAGAAACGGACAAGCTGAATTCGGAAAATCAGAAAGACAAGAAATTGCACAGCAAGAAGCGCAAAGCATTAGAAGCTCAGGAGAATTATGAACGAGTCTATAAGAAGACGAAAAAGGATCGCTTACAATCAAAATCCTTGTCAAAAAGACCGAAAAGTAGAAGTGGTAAGTACTGAAGATATTATATATTTGATCGTTGCATGGCCTCAGGTGAAATAGAACCTGTTGTTGATGTGTGTCAGATCTCTTATCAGTTTTGATTTGTCAGTGCCCACACAACTGTTCTTATTATGATACACTTGATCATCTCGTTTGATCTCAAGCTCAAAAAATTTTGCTTGTCTCCTAATGCTAGAAAGCCAGAGTATTTGTTGCTCCGTATCATGTGATAGACTTGTGGAATCTGAAAGCAGCATTCGTAGGCCGTCCAACCAGATATACAACTCGTCGATTGTGTTAACATAAAACGAAAATATTCCGTTGTTTTTGATTTTTATGTCTATCCGATTGACCTGCAATCGACTCTCGATGCTAATCAGATTTGATTTCTCAATGTTTTTTTTGATTGGCTGGTAAGTAATATCCGAGATTTGACTGAATTCAATTTTTGCACCATCCTTATCGATATTTGGTTTCTTGCCAGGTTTTTTGGAAAATTCCTTATAAAGCAGTGCTCTGTGATTTGTGGACAGTATCATAAAGTAATAAGACGACTTTCTGCTGCTCCCGTTCGGACTTATTGGATTTTCAGAGAAAACCCAGGTCCCTCTTGAAAGCATCAGCAGATGTTGACTTCGGACAAAATCAACCGATTCGTCGTAAGTAATTCTGTTAAGGTCATCACAATTCTTGCTCCACCACTCTTGAGTGTCATTTTTAATCTTTTTCAACTCAATATGTTTGAATGCATCGTAATCAATGTTTCTGAGGTTGTATATTGCATCTTGAAATCCTTTGAGTTCCACCAAGTGATCAAAGTAATATAATAGGTGATCCACGTGTTGAAGCAAAACCCGTATGTCATTTGCGTCTGACTTAGATGAATCCCAGAAGTTGACAGAGCAAAGGAAGAGCACTTCGAAAAGCTCTTCACTGAATTGAACTGGCATATTGATAATCCTGCTATGCGAGAGATTGTCCGGCTCCATTGATGAGGTGATCCCTCCAGCTAGTTTATACAAAGAGGACGGAGGTATTCGATTCTTAAATAACTGGTGCTCAGCAAACTGCTTTTTAAAAACTATACTAGGATTGGAAAACAAGGATATGATATGAACAGCCGATAGTAGTGTCAGATTGGAAACGTCATCGTAATTCTCTTGGTTTCCAGGTGGTTCTTCAATATTTTTCTTGTGATAAAGTCCTTCATTGAGATGAGCCATGGCTGTTCGAACGTTACATACGAGCTTTGAGTGCCTCCTATCGTTGAGATCAATCGGGCTGTTCGAAAGATATGTATAAACGAGCTTCGTAATCATCAGGAAATGTTTCCAATTCTGGCTTCGCGTCAATTCGTCCTCATGTAAAGCCGGAATTTTGCATATACTAGAGAATGCGTTCTGTTCCATCAATTTTGCCACGAATCTAATCAATAGCTCATCATTTTGCAACTCAAAAACACGAAGCAGGAATTTTGAAAGTAAACCAATAATGGGTAACGTATATGTTATATCTGAGTCAGCTAGCTTAGAACAAACCAGTTCCAAGATAGACGGACCCGATAACAGGGTGTCAATTATTGAGATAAAGGTTGGTTTTCTCCCCTGAAATGGACCTGAAAGAAAATACAAGAAAATAGTAACCAGTGATTCGATTACTACCCAATCCTGGTCACTAGTTAGGCAAGCTTTCATGAGGACTTCAAACAAACTCAATGTCAAATACTCGTTGAGCATTTCAGATTGCGGGGCGCATTCAAGAATCTTGGCAAGAGTTCTAGTAAAGGAAATGCTATCAAAACTTTCGTCATTTTTGGCGACATTAGACAGCACTTTGAGATAATTCTGAGCCATCTTCTCGTTTATACCCCCACCTTTCAATCTCAAGTCCTCCAGCTCGCTGTAAATTGCATTACAATCTATCGACATTTTAAGAGAGTCAGTTTAATTCCCAAAAAAATTCCTAATGCATTATTTCATCCCATAATGAAATCTTTTTTTTTTTTTTGGAATACCCTAAAAAATTAAACAAAATCAATCTGATGGATCCGAGTTTTATCTACTTTTGATGAAAACCCGCTCTGACATAATATTCCACGACATGCTTAAGGTCGAATTGACCGGAGAATGAGCAATCCCGAACAATCATATTGTGCATGGTCTTCGATGTACTCTCAATCGTTTTATGATTTTGACCGTGCTAAATCTTCTCAGAGTATAGCAGGGCATTCGATGTGGTTTCTCTGTCATTAAAATAATGTAACAAGCTCAATCTAACAATTATAGTGCCGTTTATGACCTGAGGGTTCTTGGTATCTCTATGACAACTTGTGTCTAATCCCACAAAACTCGTTCATTCTGCCTTCTCATGGGTTCTCTTATGCCGCCTCATCAATATCTGAGTCTGAGAGAATCTTTTTATCTTCCCAGGCAGACAAGAACTCGATATAGTAATTGGCTTTCTTTCTTACAATTATTTGTGTCTTGACTCTTTGAATGGGTAGTTAATGCGTTGTCTCCAATTCACAATATCAAGTTGAACTGCGCTATAGACGATCCTGATACTTGTGAGCAAGAAGCCAGATACGAACGAATATCTACTTCTTTACTCCAGGAAACACATATTTTGTATTTAAGAGGTATTCTCGCTTTTTAAAGCGCAATCCTCATCTTGGTTCTGTAAGTTTTTCTCGTCGATGCGTTGTTCTTTGAAAATGAGATTGTTTGGCATCACGGCCTGCATACGAGAATCTTCTTCGGTCGACAACGTGTTGACACATTCCCAAATCCGTTGCCCTGAATTTTCATATCCTGTCACCTCACCCAGCCTATCTCTAAAATAATCAATGTCTCGCATTACCACCGCTTTTTCCACAGAATCTTTTAACCCAATTTTTGTGTAAATGTCAATAAGGGAGTGTTCATATCCTCTGAATATGCTGGAAAGGACACGGGCATACTGCTCCTCTGGTAAATACCTTTGGAGAACTCTTGCAATTGTTAGTGTCTCTTTGACAATGGTCTCCATGTATTGATGTACTTGTTGATGTTGGAGAGGGCTAGACCAATCGATCGATTTTATTTCGACAGCATGAACGTTAATCCTGTCTGTCATCAGCGTGGTGAGCTTATCAAATATTTCGACCTGGTGATCATGAAATATTTCTGCAACCTTTTGAAATTCTTCTATAATATGGCCGTCAGTCTTCGGATACTTACTAAAGAATTGTTGTAGGTATGGTGTTAAAAAAAACATAAATCCCACGAACTGGGATGCAACGGCGAGGTATTTTGGAGTAATATGTTTCAGCCCTGCTGTGCGTGTAGCTTGAGCTCCTAAGACAGCCTGGTGACATTTCGTATTGACAAGTCTAAGAAACTCGATGATGTAGTTGTCGTTTGATGCACCAAACTTCATTTTGATTAGTAGGTAATTTTTTATCATCTTCAGAATTTCTGAAGTTATTTCAGGCACAATAATAGATTTTCCATCGATCACTATTGTCTTCCTTTCATTTGAATTGGTCTGTTGTATTTCTTGCGTCGGTATGGCATTGAAAATAGAACACTCTTGCTGCCAAAGGAAATCGTTGAAGTCATTGGAAGAAGCATCTAGAATTTGATTCAAGAGTAGTTGCGTAGCAGAAGAAATCGTGCATTCTTTCCACGTTTCCTTTTCTATCAGTTGGGATGCAATTCTCAATGTGGTCCGGTGAAACTGTGTATTGAATTTTTTGAGTTGGTTGGTCATAACGTCTTGCAGAGCTGATGTCCTCGAAGCGCCACTAGAGATAAGCTCACATTCAACCAGGAACATGGCATTGAGACTGAAGAATCGCATGAAATATTCAAGCGTAATGGAGGAATTCTGAGTTTCACGAACATTGATTATTTTCGCCATGCGTCTTTGCGCTACGTCAATCGACTCCGCTATCGCATTAGTCAAGTCAAAGTCCAATGCCATGTCTGGTTGATTTTCCGTGAAAGAAGGGTCCAATGCAGCTAATGCATCTAATGCCATCCCTAATAAGACTTTTCTATGAGTTGTCAAGCGACGCAAAGCTTCTGAGAGCTGTGTATAGGTTTTCAGCAGCAGATCTTCAAATTCGCGAGGGGTCATCGTTTTCACCGTAGTCGCCAACCCTCCTGGACCATTATTTTGTGCAGATGTGCTCCTAGTCCCATCCGAAATTCCTGAAATGCTGCCTTTTGTGCCAATATCAGTATTTTCTGGAAACAGATTGGCACGAATGATGCCTTTCAATTCTAATAGAAATTTCTCTTGATACATGCTGAAAGAAGCCTTCAGTTCACCGCATCTTGCAAGGCCGTTTAAATACTCTTTCAACCGGGAAACGAAGTGTTCATCGAGATGCTCGTAATCCAAATTTATACTGGCTGTATCCAAACATTTTCCACGGTTTAGATTTTGATCTAATCTTTTCAATGTTTCGGTTTGTGGAACGTGTTCATAATGATCTCTAAGATCATTTATCAAAGTATCGTTGAAAAGCTTTGAATAAGACTTCCCAATATCAGCAATCAAGTTAACAAGTAGTTTTTTCAAAGGAATCAGAGCTGATATCCTGTTCATATCAAGCAATTGAAATGGCCAATTCTCAGCTATCAGGTCCACGAGAGTATGAGTAGGGTTATTTCCCCGAATCAAAGCAAAAACTGAATCTGCGAGTTCTAAGGCCTTCCCATAATTGGCATTATAATACGATGTCTCGGCCATATCTGCTTGATGCAAAATGGTGAAGATTTGAACCAAAGCCTGTTCCAGTTTCTCGACATTTCTCCGCTTCTTTGTTAAATCCAGTATTTCCATTGCTCTATTTGCCTGAGATTCCTCCACGGTTTGAAGTCGGGCGTCCAATTTTCGAAGTCTAGTGACTAGTTTTTTTGATTTCGCAGTAGTACTCTTTAAATCATCAAGAGCGCTAAAAAAAGAGCCCGAAGATCTAGAAATTTCCCTAATCAACTGGACTTCTATGATGTCCAAATAAGATGACAGATTTTCCTGTAGTTCGTCGCTTTCCAGTTTGACTTTCTTAGTGCCGTCTGGATTGAAATCAGTTGTATCATCCAAGATCGTTTTATTCTTGAGAATTCGCGAAAAGATCTTTGGATCATCCAGCCTGAAGTCAGCATCAAAATAAACTTCTGGAATGTGGGACAGTGAATTTTGATCCAGGTCAGCCTCCTGTCTATCAAACTCGTCATATTTGAATTTGAGATGTACATCGTTTTCAGCAGTTTCCGTTTCTTCCTCATCTAATCGACATATCAAAGCCTCGAGGGTTGATGCTGTCAGAGTTTTATACTGTTTGAATTTAAAGTAGTCTTGCTCGAGAGAATCTGAGTGACTCCGCAATTGATGAGACTTAATCTTCTCGATTTTTGCTAACTGAATACTTGGTATATCTCTATTTGTAGGCCCTTTCAGATTCACTAGAGCTTGGGCACTGCCAAGAAGGAGCTGCCCGGAACTGGTAGCCCGCTGATTGTAGTTTATATTTTGGACAAGCTCAAAAATCGAGTTTTTGCCTAATGGAGATATGCTTGGTTCGGATAATGTATTCACGCCTAGAAGTATTGAAGAGTCATGCTTCTGAGCAAAGGATGATAAAGAAGAAGCAGAATGCTGATGATGATATGCCGCCCTCCAGCTGATGAAGGATTGAGACCCATTATGATCATGTCCAAAACTAACTAAGTCGTCATTCAACCCTGGAGACGTATCACTGCCTGTTGACTTTGTAATTCCACTATTTTCGTCAGTTGCCTCGGCGCCCACGTTAATCAAAATCTGATTTGCTGGCGAATTCCTCCTCTCAATATCCAGCTCGTTTGCCCTTTCAGTTGGCTCACCAGCTGATGATATGTCATTTGAGGGCATATTTCGTCACTATTACAACCATACGCTATGAAGTCGAATCCCTGAATAAGCCTCGAAGCGCAAAGTCGAGATTCAGGAAAAGAACTTCAGTGTCAATTTACAAATTGTATTGACACACATAAAAAAAAACAAAAGATTATGTAATCCTGCGACGTTGTGTAAAGTGGTTACAACTTAATGTACGAATAGTAAGTTACTTTTAATACAAGAATCAAAGCGCAGCTTGAAATAAGGCAAAATCAGACTCGGCAATTCAAATCTTTAGTAACACCTTAAGCTTGATGTTAGTATACATGGTCGAATCTCCAGTATCTGAACCGAATGGGTGCACTATTGATGATTATGGCTAGGAGTTGGGCTGCATTATGTCATTCCCAGCAAGACGGGGGCGGTCTGCCAGCTCGCCCTAGGGATGAATTGCTGCTGCCTGTGAAAAATTGATGCACCCGTAGCCAGATGGTGAGCCGATCTGCGAGAAAAAAAATACTAGTACTGTATTCCTCATGGTCACATGAACGAAGACTCCTATCAGGTGTCATTGATTATATAATCGTTGCAATGATTAGGTAATCGGTCTACTAAATTACTAGTTAAACTGAAGAATGCAGCTACATGAAAAAACACCACCGCTATATGTACAAAATGTATAAGGACACCGATTGCTTTTTGCATGCGAGACTTAGCCTTGAATATCATGTTGCGGTGTGCGACTAGTAAAGCTTCTTATTTTGGTGTTCGATGATTTTTTGATCACGCCCAACTGCATGCGTAAATGTATACTATTTTAAGAGTTGGTGCGGAAAGCGCATCCTTCAAGAAAAGGTGCGAGAATATTACACCGCAAAAGCCTGATTTAGAGATAGATGTGTTAATTTTGGCAAGGAAAATATATGTTTGCCTATGTCATGGAAGAGCACTCCATCTTGTATCTTTATTCATGGACCCAAAAACCGTTGATAGCTTACAGGTGATGGTACGGTCATCCTCGAAACGAGAATTATAACGCTCGTTTGTTATATGTGAGATATGCTCCTCATGCAGAGAGCTAATTTGATGTCGTTTCAGACACTTGCTGCTACTTTGGGTAACTTGGGAATGACTAAGATACTATTTACTCGAGTTAAAATTTCACTCATATTTGGGCCCTAGTAGATCATAAGTGTTGAGATAAGATAGTCATAGATTATATCATGGCTGTGCGGCTTATCCTAATAAGAAGGTTTGTGGTTTAGCACATGCATAGTATGTGCATCAGATCCAAATGATACAAATCTGAATCACATATGAGACTATCCAAATAATATATATGGATATGCTATACCCCACTTATAAGTGAGGGAATTAGGCATACCAAAGATATTAACCATCTAATACCTAGTCACACTATTGAAGGAAGTATAATGATTGTAGACGTTACACTTATCAAAACCAAATTCCAACAATAAGATCAATATCTCTGTTTTTAATAGTACGGAAGCACATCTTGCTTCCTCTATCTGCTAACACACCGAGTTTAGTTGCCCACCGTCTAGGACAGCAAGAGTTTTGGAAATATCCCAAGTAGGCTTCAATGTATGTGATGCAATCCGGGACGTAGCAACAGTTCTATCTGAAACAGGTGACAACGTCAACCAGACTATTAATCATTCCAGTTGATCTTGGCGGATGCTTCCCTCTTTCAAAGAAAGAAAACTTTGGTGACTTTCTTTCTAATGTTCATAAGTATGTTCACCAAGCGCTCTCCTGCTGTGATCCCAAAATCCCAAAGGCCCCTACTTGGTCACATTAGGAGCTTTTATTAATTTTGCTGATCATCAATCTGGGGAACTCAAATCATGTTGTTCTTGCCATCCGCTCCAGTAATAGGTCAAATTATGCCAGTGCAAACTGGCTGGTGGTCTTAACTTTCTTGCCATGCGCCATACTGACTTCCAAAGATGCTGCTTAGATGGAAACGTTTAGTCTTGTCTTTTATCATAGTGCGCAGCTATCGTTTGCATTGTCGCGCAATTTAAATTGGCTGTTTACCAGATTGATGTCATCACGCGTGTTGTCAATAGTGAACCAACTAAAAATACCACTTCGACTCAGTGTCCTTGGTTCATTGATGCACTTGCTCCTAGAAAGCTCTAACGTCTACATCGCAGTCTTCACGCCCTCAAGCAGACCCCCCTCTGAGATAAGTTGAAGGTTAACCTTTTCCTTCTACGCACAGTGATTGCACAACATTCCGAGTGAGTTTGGTCTTTACGCATCCCCGCAGGTACTCCTATATATATTATTCTCTTGGTCCTGATATTGACAAGACTGATTCTGTAGCCACTTGATCACTGTTAGTTCATATTTCCAATCTGCTCAATGATTATGAATTTCAGGATTGTGACCCCGTTGGTGAGCTCTTTTCGAAGTTTTATATTTATCCAAAGTTCTCCTTCCTGGTTTAACCCCTATCGCAGCATGGTCGAGGAGTTCTGCCCTGTTGATACTGTGTGCGCAAACGTATATTTCCTTTACGGTTCGTAAACTAAGTTATAATTTCAGTAAGCCCCGAAAGAAAACTTAGAGCAAGCAAGACATGTTCTGAAGTATTCTAGAAGGACAGCGATTACCTGTTAATAATAAATAGGGTCTTCCGGGACCTAGACTGCCTTAATGATCGAAGGCTTTTGTGCGCTGGGTCGAGAAGTTATTAGCGTTTCTCGATTTACAGATACTTCTTCATGGTAATTACCTCATAAAATCGGAGCTCTACGATTCGAAATGCCTTTGAGAGATTTATCAGATACGACCAGGGCGAAGCAAAAAGATTAAGATAATCGAGTTCCATATCAGAATTGCAGATAATATTGCCCCTCGTATTGATACCTTATCTCGCGAATTTACTAGAGGTCTGCATTTAAAGCTATTCTTTCAGTGACGGGAGGGGAGAATGTATAAAGGATGTAAATTTTTCCTTTTAAGAGACAAACCAGAGTAACATACTTTCGAACTCGTGTAAAAGCTCCATTGTGCTGATAGGGATCCTGCATTGATTTCACAGGAGTAAAAGAAAAAAAGTGCTCCGACACCTCTCAATCTTACCTCGCGCTGATGAGAAATTTCCGTGCTGGGTAGAGACTAAACATCTTACGGATGCGGTCACTTGAGCTAGAATTACGAGTTGATGTGGGCATCTAAATTGAACATCAATGTAGCGTCTCCAAAACTGCATTGCGTCATCTCAATATACCGTGTCAAATCATTTACCCTAATAACCCACCTCAATTAGGTAGAGAAATAATTAGCTCTCCTTAAATATATAGCCTTCCAGCGCAATTTTGGAAAATGAAGTACATCTGTATACTGTCTGGCCCCATCTGATAACCATGCAGCAAGCTTTTCTTATCGTAATTATGTGATGCAATCTCTACTTAAATCGAGAGACTTCTTATTTGAAAAGCTTGCCGATATTCCCTTTCGTCACTGATGCACGTTGTATACACTGGCAACTAGAAATGAGTTTATTATCCTTGCCTTGAATCTATCATATTTAGTTACTATCACGTACTATCAAATATTAATTAACTGAACTACTCCGTTCCTTTGTGATGATACTTTTATAAAACCGTGTTGTTGGACTTCTTTCACAAGAATGCTAGAGTAGCTTTTTGAGTTATATGATGTATGGCTAACTGACTGAAACGTCTGCTAAATGAATTACAATCTCACGCTAAGGAACATTGACGTAGGGTTTGCCGAAACAGAAGACTCGTCTATATGTAGTATATCTTACGTAAGGTTCTCATAGCCATGATACGCATGCAAGAGAAAGTATAGTACGCTGAGCCATGTAATCAACTTGTCGTAGAACCAAATCTCATGAAAAAATATCTGTGGCTATTGATTCTTATCGGTATAATAGGTATTACGATGGGATCCAGCAATGCATTAAATCCCAAGTTGAGAGGTTTGCGGCTCGAGATAATTAATCGTGTCTGGGTTTCCTTCTGAAAACACCCTATTACAGAGAAATTTTTCTATGATTTTGGCTAAAATGTTATCTGCTATACCCTTAAGGCAAGGTCATAATTCTACCAACAATTCTACTAGTGAGTAAATGAGTTACTCAGACATGGGCATTCCTGCGGAACTATTTCGAATATTGTCGCCATAGAAGGAAAGAAAATCTGTTAGTGAAGCTGAATGTTGTTCAAGCTTGAAGAGAGATATAGTTGGTAAGCTGAACTAAATAGGCCCTATCTTGATGTCTAAGATGACCTCAATCTCCAATACAAGAACTTCACACGAAGCTCTTCTTTCTTCGTCTCGATCTGATCATTAATTGAAGTTAAAGCCAACATCTCATATAAATCGTAAAATTCACATTGCTGTTTTAATTATGGTTCAAAGTTAATTATAAATGCCTCAGCAATCTCCTAAACTAGCTTCAACAATACGCTGTATGTACAGTTAATTACGTAAATAGGGTTCAGAATATAAGGTGCAGAAGTTTCATAGAATTTTGAAGCTCCACAAGTCGGCGTTGCATAATTGGATTTGACCCCTAAAATGGAATAACGCTAAGCAGTGAGTGCTGAGAGAAGGTAGTGATACCTGAATTCTAGTTTGGTTTCAAGAGTGAGATGAGATGTCTTTCTATGAGATGAGATGTTTCGAACAAAACAATACTTATATTCAAAGCTCAGAAGCATGAATACCTTCTAAATGAAATTGTCTGCATCAAGTGTCCATATCATAAATTCTGAGATCCATGAGCACACCTTAATTGTCAATTACTAAATAGAAAGACTCCAACCATTGAATGATCCAACCTATCTTATGAACCAGCTCGAGCATCTCATCCAGATGCTAAGAGTACTACGACATCTGGCAAGAACAAATGTATGAGACAATGACGATGACCAAATCTGAAACAGGTGAGAGAATTCTGAGTTACTTAATGTAAACACATCAACTGGAGCTCAAAGGTTGGAGAGATCACGTCAGGATTAGGTTGAAGCTAGTTCTCTTGCAATTTAGTATCCGTACATGTTACTCACTAATGAACAAGGCGTCGCAAACTTAAAGTGGTAACGAATGACGAATCGAGCATTCATTGTAGCATTTAACAACTGGGCGGCCAGTTGAATAACAGTACTTCAAAGGGTTTTAAAAACCTTTTAATATTTGGTAGTCGCAGCCTAGCACCTTCGAATTCAACGATATGCAAAAGTATATATCGCTACTTAAGTACTGATAACTCACAACAATCTCTACAAGGGTGTGGAGAGAGCAACTTTCTTCACGAGGACGTACTATACTTCCAACTATCGAGGGTAGTACTGCACTCCCCAGTGTTAAATTATGTGGCTTAGATCTATTTCCTCTCGTATCTAATAATAATATGATATGACTCAGGCAGTCATATAACAATTTGCGTTCTGAAAAACAGTAAGTCAGATACGTAAGATTTTGCAGTTGCTTCACAATACCGTTGGATCAGCTAAGTGCAGTGCTTATTATGTCTGAGTAATTCATTTACTCACTAGTAGAATTGTTGGTAGAATTATGACCTTGCCTTAAGGGTATAGCAGATAACATTTTAGCCAAAATCATAGAAAAATTTCTCTGTAATAGGGTGTTTTCAGAAGGAAACCCAGACACGATTAATTATCTCGAGCCGCAAACCTCTCAACTTGGGATTTAATGCATTGCTGGATCATCACAATTTCCCTGCGATTTGGTTCACTTAAGGAAAACAACATCCTATAGTTCGCATGCTAGATCCGGCAAAAACAGTGAGTCCAACTCTGGTTTGTCTGAATCATATCATACACCAAAGCACATTGCTAAACTGCTATTGATATATGTTGAGATCGATATTACCACACTGTTGAAATCAAGTAAGCTTCATTCCGGCAGAACTTAAAATAAAGTGAGCACCTTGAGGGAAAAAACGAACTTCATTACTATGAAAAACATCTGACGTAGAATTGCGAGTATACTCTATTTCTTAGCCGTCTACTCTGCTATTCATTAGTAATATATATGACAAACTTCTTGACGAGTTTCGTGCTGTGAATCGTCGCTCACTACCAAACATACGGTAACGGAAAGTGATGAGATTCAGAGATAAGAGATTACCTTCCTAGGAAGGGAGCCTCTTCATTATTAGAATATGGTCCACCACCCTTTTATTAGTTTTACGGATGGAATATATAGTCTGTAGGAGTGATTGAAGAATTATTGCTTTATTGCTAGACGTCTGCTTTGACTCCTTATATGTAAGTAGAATTCAACACTTCGTGATTGCAGTGACTTATGAAGTATAGTTCCGTTTGATTTCAAGAGCGATATTTTTCAGGCTTTGATTGATAGAAGTTCTTGTATTTCTATCGTTACCCTATACCATAGAAGTTTTTACTTCTATATATATCGGATGCATACTAAAGAAGTGTAGGAACCTGATTCTGAATTTTGTAGCCGATTGTGGATTGATGCACTTAGCTGAATGATAGTATCAAGTTAGATAAATCTTTAGTGTTAGAGGTTTGATTCCTCATTAGATGATTTTAACGCTGATCCCATCCCATGTTGATATTCAGATGCAAATGACATGCCGAGCAATTGAAGAATACGCGTAACACACATGAGGTTGGTTATATTCAGAACAGATAAATCACAATAAGTGTATATGAGAAGTGCTATATTGATTTTCTGATACCCCAAATCATAATCTAACCATTGGATTTGGAATTCAGAAATGTCTGTCAAGCATAATATAATCTTGAGTCCTGTACATCTTATGAAAAAAGACAACTCATTCTGAGCCTTGTTTGTGTCCAGCTCTAAACCTGAACAAATTGCATGGCTACCTGATTCCAAAACACCATGCCAAATCAAAGAATAAACCGTAGCTAGTAAGCATTGCGCCTCATACGAAAGCCATTCGGTATTATTTGCCGTTCACATCGTTTGTACCACGATTTCATTTGCTTCAGCAGTCAAATCAAAATGAATGATTAGTAGGTTAAATCCGTGCTACATGATTTTTTTGCTCTCTTTCTGGACCTTTAGTGGGCGATTGTTGACTGGTCGAGTACTGAGATCTATTCAGAGCAGCCGGAACTCGTCATTTTGTGATGGTAAAATAGTCAGACATTTTATCCTGGGTTGAGAGGGGGCGGCAAGCCAATTATTTTCTATTTCAATAATTCAAAGTTCAGAAACTAAACATCTCTCAAAAGTCGATTAGCTGCACAGCTACTACCGTCAATCATGGCTACCCTTTAGAGCAGTTCTAATATAATGGGATGATAACGTTAAGCTATCATTAAGACTAGGATAGATAATTGGTGATTAGTCAGTAGTAGAGTAATTTCACTGACTGTAAACTCTTTGTAGCTAAGGTTTGATGTACGCACATACAGCTCATTTCTATTTGTTAGCCAAAACGTTTGTCGAAGAGTTGCAGCTTGGGCAAGACGTCATTTCCGTGCGTTCTTTATATTTGGAATACTAATGAGTAATATATATTGGGTTTGTGCAGAAACCCGCCGGCCTCAAAAGATTTTGTTCCATGCGGGTATCTAGAATAAACAAGTAACTTGCTCATAGTAAAATGATGGTGAAGGACAGCTTGGAGGTTTCTGATGATATCTGATGAGACAATCAATTAAACTGCCACCACGTCGTATGAAACTTTTGAGCTCACTATTAAGGTCTTGTATACGGGTTGGTTTCAAGTTGTGTACCTCTCAAAGCAAATCGTACTCTTTTCTATCTTTTTTTTGTCCTAACAAGCTTACACTCAATGCCTTTTGCGAATATAGTTCCGATAACTGAAACAAAGTTGGTTGATGTAAATTGAACTTCAGAACAATAAACCATCCTACGAGGTTCAAGATAGGTTTTTAGAAACACTCACTAGGGGTTGGCAAGCTAAAAAACCCCAAAGAAGCCGTCAGTCATTGCATGCAATGGAAATCTAAGCTCGATGCATTCTTCTACATGTCAAATGCAGGGTTCAAGGTTACCCCAGAACTTGATCAAGTTTACTCATGGTACTATAATATTACCAATTTCTTCTGCCCAAAAAAGGTCATACACTATCAGCTTATATCTGACGATTGAGTACTGTTTTATGTCACTTACAGGGCTGGGCTGTGACTTGTTCCAGCACGTTTCATCGGAAGTCATTCAAATATGCATGGAGAATAAAAATGCAGAAGTGAATAAATTTCGAATCACCCGTTTGGGTATAATAATATATTCTATCTCCAATCAAGTTGCTCTGTGGACACTAAGAGGCTCATTTCTTCATCCAGCTAAGATTAGTAGTAACAGTCAAATATAGCTCCCAGAGCTTAAAGACTTTCAAAAGTCTGATTGCTGAGCTGTAAAGATTGGTGGGTTCTCTAGTTGGAACAAATTCTGTACCAACTTGAATGCGGTTGGTTTTCATATCATACCATACGTAGTTTTTTCAAACAGGATCATACCGATTAACCTTTTTGAAAAACGGTCGTGCGAGTATAAAGATCTCGGAGTTTGAAGACTATCTATCCTCTATCCCCTCAGTATATCCGTAGTCGTTATTCTGTCTGTGATGCAATAAACATTCACAGACTACACTTTGTTAGATCAATGAAGAATGCTAGTAATTGTCTTCATTAGTATGTATTCAAGGAGGTGATATCTTACGGTGTTTCAACCTATTGGGATTTGTTTCTGTTTACTTTTGAATTGTCATCTTCCATATATGCAGTGCCTTTTGAGAGTTTTATTTGGCACAAGCGGGATACATGATATAGTGTTCAGCTTTTTTGTTTTTTTCATAGTTTTGCGGCGCACAGCAGTCTCATTACTCAGTACCCTTAATAACGGGACGGGGGCTCTCAACTGATGCATCTGGACGGCTGGGCGGGAACTTTATACGTGAAGAGGTCGTTTCTCTGAATTTGAAACAGATTACTTGTTAGCAAGTGGAAATCCTCTTTTGCCTCAAAAATATGCTTAGTTGCTCTATTTACTGCATCTGCTCGGTTTAAATTAAAGTAAAGAATATTCCAACTCGGTATTAGTCATATGAAAAGGCGCAGAAGCTTGATTATTAAAGCTTTTCCTAATCTTCTCAGTAAAGCCCCCCCCCCCTGGGGAGAAGGAAGCTACTCAATTTAACCCTAAACGTCTTTCGTGTTTGAGTGTGAATCAGCTCGACATTTCAACAATTCTTTCAAGTGTTTGATAACTGAATTCTTGTACGTACTGAATACACCAGGTTTGATGCTGATGTACATCAATAAAACAATTCTGCTGAATATGATATAACATTTCCGATGCGAATTCTCCTGCAACAAGGACGTATCGGAATTTGCTGAAATGGTGGATAGGAAAATCGCTGTTTGTGCTCTCGAGATGAAACTTTCATGCTATACCCGACTTTAAATGGCTTGCGGCTCAAAAATATTATAATATGTGAATAATGTCTCGGGTCTTTTGTAAAACTTTTTCGTTTGTGATAGTTTTTGATAGCAGAAGATAATGTAGATATTCATAATACCAACATATAGTCAAAAATTGATTTCATAGCTTCGTGTATAATTCAAACATTCTGACAGTATCTGCTGAGCTTTTTTTGTGTGAGTGTAGTACCAACCCTGGAAAGTCAGACCTATTCCAGTTTTTAGCTTGACTGGCTTCAGAGTCTCTCAAATGTATTTAATCTAAATTTTCAGACGGACATCATTTCAATCAAATGTAACGCAGGACTACCTTGCTTTACCAATCCCAGCAAACACTTAACCTTCAGGTCAAGTTCGGTGTGTCACTAGACGAATTCATTACGGCGACAGTGCGCTCATTTGCGTTCCTCTTACGCTGATACAGCTCGTGAAACATTATAATACGTGAGTTGAAGAGCTAAATTAGTAATGCCTCTATTCTAAATCAAAGAAAACGGTTGAAATACTCCATTTTGCAAGCTTGAGAAAAATATAGAATTCAACTAACGAAGTTACCGTTTGAGTTACCATTTGAGTTTTAAGGTCTATATACTAAAGGATTTGTTTAAACGTTATTGTTCTCGTCCTGTTTGAAAAAATGATCAAGAATATATAAATTATTTTTTTTTATTAACCTACAGTATAAACATGTTTCCTATCCCATCCATCGAATATGAATGCAACATGAATTCCAACTAGTCTACAGCTTGCAGACCAATCTGAAAGATGAAGTAGTAACACTAAAAACATTAGAACGCTCATCGACACGCATTTAATAACGCTGGTTTTGCAACGACTGAAAATTTTACAGTCTGACGATATTGTAGCCATCTCAGTAGATAGTTGAGTTCACTTTGAAATAGATCGCAAGTGATACCCAATGAATTACCGCCCATAATTCGAAATCAAAAGCTGTGGGATCCATATTAATAGTTCAACGTATCAGTATCAGTCTTGTCACACAAGGTGGGTTCGAAATATCAATTGTATTTAATCGAGCCATTATGCACAAACACTTCGAATAAGAAATTGCGTCAATCTTCTTACACTGCAATCTCTAAATACCAGCTAACCATAGTATAAAGCCATCAATCCCATCCTGTTGTAAGGGCTAAGTGAAGGAAGCTACTCCAGCGAAAGTTTTTATCTCAGTGCTGCCACTGATTCCTTAACATTACGGAGGGCCAAATTTCCTCAACTCACGTTTACAATGTTTCAGAATTTAAAAAAAACTATATTTAAATGTTTAAGCTCGAATAGATATTGATCACCGTGACCATTCAAATTTTCTACCATATATATCACAGTCGAAAAATTGAATTGTTATTCAAAAGTTTGTTTACCTTGATTTGTTTGGACTGATCAAGATACTTAAAAACACAGGTTCAACCTTAAAATATGGCGTCAAGACGTAGAAACAAGAATAAAATCTAGCAGGAAAAGAGCGGGGTCTAGTGTTGGAGAGTTTGAAATCAAACTACCAAAGATTTAGTTCGCACATATATGATCATCGAGTCTGTCCGTTGAACTCAAAAAAGAAAATCGAAGACGAATTGCAACTCGTTGCTTGGCGACAAGCCAGTACTGAATAGTCATGCATACATGGCCGAGTGGTCCAAGGCGGTAGACTCAAGTTCTATTCTCAGTGATGGGACGCAGGTTCGAACCCTGCTGTATGCAGTTTTTTTATCAAAAGCCTTCCAGTTCTGTAGATCTGCGCCATATATGACTTGTTTGTTGAATCATTCGCTACTGGAACAGAGCTTTTGTTTGGCGAACGTGTTTATATTTAAGGCTTAAGCGTATGGACGCTTGAATGACCAATTTAAATGTAGCCCCACACTAGTATCAGATAGTCTTGTTGAATGGAGCATTTATAAAATTTGAAAGAAGCTTTTCGAGATTAACAGTCTGAGTGAGCACAATGATATACCAGCCGCTAAGAATAGTGCGCCAATAAAAATTGCGACTCCTTTGAAATCTTTGAAGAATCGCTCCACGTCACCTGCTAAAGGCAGAAATGCCCCACATATCATCGGCCCAAAAAGAGCTCCGATTCCACCGAATGTGAATAGTATTCCCATTCGCTTCTGATTTTTCTCAACACCAAATAATTGAGGGACGACAGTTGGAAATAAGGAAATCACAACTCCAGAAGAAAAGCCCCATGTTACATCAAAGATGAGAAAGATGACGTCAGAGCTGTTTGAGTTGAGCCATAGAGACAAAGGAAGAACACCTGATACTAACATGAATGGTATCAAAACATTAAGTCGACCAAACATATCAGCTAAAAAGCCGGGCAAAATTCTACCAAATAAACTGGCAGCATTCAAAACGGTGACATAATAAGCTGGATCGAAGAAAGATCTGTGTAGTTTCTGTGCTAGACGCTGTCCATACAGATCAATAAGAAACAAACCAGGAAAGAGCGCCATCTGTGAGATAATAAAAGCAAACAGCAAAATCAAATATGTCCGGCTTTTTAGTACTTCAGATCACGATAAAACCGTGGGCGATAAAATGACACGGAGTTTTCAGTTTTTTGAAGCTTGATGGGTAACCTAGGCTTTAGGAAAAGAATCAGTATTGCTGAGATTGGGATATAAATGAATCCCAAAATTCTGTTGGTCCAATTAAACCCGACGGCTGATATAAGCCTCCTGACTGCAATCGGCCAAATTACTCCACCGATACTGGAACCTGAGCTGGCAATTCCAATTGCAAAAGCTTTCTTCTTCTTGAACCAATGCATGGGTATCGTTAAGGCAGAGAAGTATATCATACCACTTCCAAATCCAAACAGCACTCCCTGCGTGAGGAACAACTGCCATATTTTGTTGGTTATGGACATCATCATCAATGAAATGAGCTGTATCAAGGCACCCAATGCAACGGTAAGTCGAACTCCAAAATAATGATGAAGATAGACGGTCGCAGTGCAAAAGAAATACATACATGCCGGTTGTAAAGAACCAATGACATTAATTTTGAATGCCTTCTCTCCAGAATACAACTCAGTTTGGTAGAATGATTGATATACTCCAAAACTGTTAACCATACCAAACGTACATGCCATTCCACACCAAGATGCCAAAACAACGTACCATCCAAATCCTCCCTCCGGGAACTCCTCCTCGTCAAATTCCATGGACTGTTTCATTGCGCGCTCTAAGTTCACGTCTAACTCTAGTTGGAGTTGAAAGCGTGAAAGTCAAGCCTTTTTATAGGGCCTATTCTGCACATAACGCTTTCACATCGCTAGTAGCGGCCCGCATGATGTGGTCCTCGCTAAAAACGGATCATCTCTATATTTTTTTAGTCTGAATTAAGTTATCTAGCCGCATCGCGATCCGCATTAATCTCCGCGAACGGACCGCTCGATGATAAACATATATTTTTTGGCCCTTGGATGTGTCTTATCAATTTGCGTCGCATCAAAGATTAGCTGGAAAGCCTTAAAAGAAGTGCATTTAACTATGGTCGGCCAAGACAGTGAATCCAAAAGATTAAGGGTTAAGAAGGCTTGTACGTACTGCAGGTTTCGGAGAATCAAATGTGATGGTGAGCGACCTTGTTTTCACTGCAGACGTCGTACTCAGCTTTGTGAGTACCCTACTGAGATTGGAAGCAACATATCGAAAAAAACTCACTCCAAGCATAATGGTTACCGCAGAGAAACAACTCAGGATGAATATATTTGCTATCTGGAGAACAAGATCCTAAATTTAGAGAAGAGCTTAATGAATGGATATCCAACAAATGCGCTAGGTACAGATAAAATGGAGAGCAATCTTTTGTCATTGGATGGAAAAAGAACCGGAAGAGTCACAAGATACGACGCAATTTTAGCTAATAAGTTGGGAAAATCTCTTTTCTTCGATTTACCTCCAAGCGACCGGGAAGGACTTTCTATTCCACGTCTTCAATTTTATGGATGGAACATGTCGGGAGGCCACTATCTTCATCCGTTGTTACTCGCAGTGCAGCCGCTCATTTTGAATCCAAGTAAGCAATCAGATCTTTGCGCTTGGCTGCTAGACTTCTTCTTCGGTAAGATAAACCCCTTATTTTGCATGATTCATGAGCCTGTATTCATGGACCAGTACCATAAGTTTATTAATGATCTAATAACGGCAGCAGATACTAAGGCTGCCAAGCTATTCAACGCGATACTCAACTTGATATTTGCAATTGCCATCAGATTTTCGGAAAATCATTCAACAAGACCAAAAAGGATCTCAGGAGAACTCAAATCTGGAATGGAGGAAGATCTATTTTACTCAGCATATGACATAGTGTCAAAACTAAGTTTTGAGTGGCAGTCCCTTGAATTAATTCAATCGTGGATTTTAATAACATTTTATTTAAGAGCAGCGCATCGTCAAACTTCTTCCTATACTTCATTGGGATCTGCCATTAGAATGTGTAAAGGAATGTTGCTTAACATTGAACTCACCACTAAGGCAATCGGAGATCAAGGATATGAAGAAACCAAAGCCAAAAGAATGTTTTGGTTAGTCTATACTTGGGATAGATTGTACTCATGGCAAAGTGGAAGACAGTGCGAAATCCAGGACGGGTCAATCGGTATAGAATTTCCCCCTTTGAATGGAACCTCATGTAGTGATGGATGGTTGCAGAAGCCGGCCCTTTCAATGATTTACTTGGGGAGATACGCAGGCAGGATACAACAACATGCTTTTGGAAACAAGAGTATCGATGAAACTTTCTTGAAAAATATTGCAACTGAGCTCTCACAATTCAAGATTTGGTGTGACTCAAATATGTCATGCGACGAATTTGATAGACTATTGTTGGATCAGGTATACTTAACTTATCACGACATCTTTTTGTCACTTTACAATAAACAGCTCCTAGGACTAATTGACTGCCATTCCTGCATTGATTGGTGCTCCTCCCATGTTTCTCTCCTCAGAGAGCACAGCAAGCAGACACTTGATATTTTCGAATGCATGAGGAGCAAGGGAGAATTGGAAATTCCGTGGTGGATGAACCTGTCTCTTCTATTCAACATTTCTCTGATAAGTGTTATTCTCATCTACTCCGGTATGCAAACCGAGGAGCTTGCTGATACTTTCAGGAGAGCCATCAGCTTGCTAGAGGCAGTCAAAGGAAAAGCCTCAATGTCTGCAGAGTGTGTGTGGGCGCTGAAAACTCTGAACCATATGTGTGTTTTGAAAATGCAAAAAGCAGCTAATACTTTGGCCCAAATTGGGATTAATCCCGGACCAAGTTCAGTGAATGAACATCGATTCTTACAATTTGATCAAGTCGGACGAGGACCTGATGATGATTCTATATTTGACTCTTCGACTGGTAGCTTACCTGAAATCAGAATTTCCAACATGTTAGGGCACGATACCGGTGAAAATGAATGTCTGAACTGGTTTGACCCTTGGTTGGATGAGGTAATATGAAATCATACATTTTTAACCCTAATGGAGTTACGTTCTACCTGAAATGATACCGATTACTTAGGTTGTACTTTACAGTCAACAATACTGTGACACATGTTCATATATGTTTTTAGTTATGTATGGCTAAATAATTTCGTGGTATCAAAGAAATATGATGGGGGAGTAATTTTTGGAGGCGGCAGAGAATTAGAATCGAAATGAAAAATTTAAAGAGCTGTAGAAAAGTGCTAAAAAAACTGAAATGCACAATTATGTAAGTTTGGAGAAAAATTGAATTGTAGGAGGAAATTTACGTGAGAGATGCGGATGGTCTTTCATGCGAAAGCATAAATGAAGATTTGAAAACTGAATGTGAAGAAGCAATAGCTTCTGCGCATTTGGGGTTCGATTTTCACTAGGGAGCTCTGAAAAGAGCTCTTCAAGGCCTCGTTGATTAGTGGAGAGAGTAAAGTTGTTATCGTCAGATACACTTTCTCTCAAGGCTAATTCAA